>NC_056730.1:88620242-88677742 GCF_019279795.1 Protopterus annectens | reverse complement strand
ATAATGTGTTCTTATTCAATGAGACTTGCTATAGACAAAGACAAGGGGTAGCTATGGGAACTAGCTGCACTAATAGTTATGCAAATCTCGTAATGGTTGCATTTGAGAAAAATTACATCATGACTAACAAACATATTCTATTTTATAGAAGATTTGTAGATGACTTGTTTTTTCTTTGGAAAGGTACATCAGGATCTCTCCAAAAGTTTTTAGAATCCATTAACAACATAGGATCCTATTTACAATTTACAATGGAATATTCTATGGATTCAATACACTTTTTGGATGTATCCATTTCCAGAGTAGATGGAACTTTCTCCACACAAATGTACCGTAAACCATGCTATAGACCGGCCTATCTACATCGCAGCAGTATGCATAATCCCAAGCTATTCCCAAACATTATTAGAGGGCAAGTGATGAGAACATCAAGATTATGTTGTTCCGATTCTGATTTTAAGCATGAATTAGTTGATCTTGAGAGGGGCTTTAATCAGAGGGGCTATAATATAGAAGAAATTAAGAAAGTCTATAGCAGTACCAATGTATTAAGATCAACACGGGCGAAATCATACTTTTCTAGGCAAGAATCTGTGAACACTGATATAGATTATTCCAAGGTAGGGAAACAAAACAAGTTAGCTATCATTTTACCATTTAGTTATAACAGACATATAGTACAGAAGGCCATCTCTGATAATTGGAACATTCTAATGGTGGAGGACAAAGTCAGAAACATAGTAGGTGATCAACCAAAGTTTCTTTTTAGAAACATGCGTAACTTGAAACAGACATTATGTCATGCAAGTGCTATACGATTAAATGAACCTATGAATATCAGTGGTTTTGAAGCAACTAAGAAATGCAACAAGTGTCTACAATGCACTCATATAGATAAGTCACATTACTTTAAGCATCCTGACACAGGACGCCTATGGGCAATCAGGTACAACAGTGATTGTAGTACGAAAAATGTTGTCAATGTTGCCCATTGTGTAACCTGCTTCCAATTTTGTGTGGGTAAAACTAATAGAACTTTACGCGAAAGGATCAGGGACCACTACTATTGTTATAACCATAAGCAGGAATGTAGTGCCCTGGCAAAACATTTATTACATCAAGGTCCTGAACATATGTTCCTTTTTCAAGTTTTACACATAGAATATGAGAGTTTGCGCATGGGTAATCTTGTTAATAGAACAGAGGAAGCAGAGTTGAATTGGATTTTTAGGTTGGCCTCTCATAGAGGCAGGGGTATGAATGAACAAGTATCCCTCGAACCACATCTTTTAGCGAGGAAACTTAAATAGACTTAATATAATATAGTCTGACCTCTAGTAATAAATCGTAGTATGTATTCAGGTTTTGTTTGGTTAGCTTAGGTCATGATACAACTTCTTAACTATTTTATATATACATGTATTATAGGTAATATCTATTTAAATCAATGTTGCTCAAGCTATATGTTATATAATTCTGATACACAAAACTATTAATAGCACCAGGGCATATTAGGTTACTGTTAACTTTGGGTGCAATACAACACATTATAATTATAACCACTGTTTTGTCTTATACATATATATCTTTATATTTTTAAACATTACTTATACCCTTTTGATAAGTAGTTGTGTAAGTAATGGGATGTTTTAATATTGGTTTTTAGTCTGTACACACATTACTTGATTTTATTCTTACACAATGATTTTCATGCAAGTTTTGAAACTTCGATCAGTATGTTTTAAGAACTTCATTAAGTAGAAGTATTAGTAGTCACTAGAAATGAGTAAGCACTTTATTGTAGTGCTTCTATGACAGTTTTCATCTAGTATGCTTTCAATTGACATCATGTGACCTAGGAGTTACTTGCATCATTAATTGAATTTGAATAACTGAATAATTGTCACAAATTGTTTTAGATTTTGCTATTTAAACCATGAATTGTGTGTGTAAGGTTGTCTGAAGAAGCGGTGTGTGATACATCGCGAAAGCGCTCACTTCTTGGAATAAAGTTGTTTTTATGCAGTTTCCATTTGGACTTTATTTGGCGTTTGTGGTATACTACAACTTGTAACCTGCACTCTGCTTTCCGGCTTGGTTTTTCAACATATTCTTGGGTTTTTGTTTTACGCATTGGTGATATATATATATATATATATATATATATGTATATACACATATCCAGTAAAACAGAAATGAGCGACTAGACCACAGCTAGTAAAATTGAGCCAACTTTTATTCCAAAAGAATACAAATGGTGAGCACTTTCGCAGTGAATAACTGCTTCATCAGACAACTTCCTCATTTTACTCTTCAGTTTAAAAATGCATACAGACCAAACAGAGGTCAATAAAAGTCAGTGAAACATCCAATAAAAACTCATTATCATATAGCCAACTTGTGAGATGCCTATGTCAAAATATATAAAATATACACAAAAATGCACAAAGAAATATATACACATGAAAACATGCATAAATGTATCTTCATATGTCATGTAGTATTAAAATACATCGTAAACACTTATTTCTTAAGGGGTCTCTTATCTAACATGGGTTTGATAGAAAATTTGTCATTCAACCTTTCCCCATAGTGGCTCTCATTCTTATAATCCATTCTAGTTCTTTGCACTCTACTTTATTCCTCACGGCACCCCCTCTATTTCCAATCCATACTTTCTCTATGACCATAAATTTAAATGTATGTGATGTATCCATATCTATCACATGTCTAACAAGGGCATTGGTATCTGCTCTCCTGCGAATATCATAAAGATGTTTCCTAATGCGGTCACGTAATCTACGTGTAGTCATACCTATATAGAAGGATGAACAAAATTCACAATATGCAAGATATACTATATTATTTGTGTTGCAATTTACGTTAAAATTAAATGTCAAAACCTTCTCAGTATCTGGATGTAGGAAGCTGCCTTTACTGTCCACTGCTTCACAAAAATTGCACTTCCCATATGGTATAGTACCATGTATATGTTTAGTACTCCCAATATGGTGAAAATCATGATGTCTCGGTCTACAAATTAGCCTTTTAAGTGATTTCTGATTTTTGAATGCAAAACTGGATCTATCACCAACCATATTCTTTACCATATCATCCACACATAATATATTCCAATGCTTCCTATAGATCCCTTGTAGGAGGCTGATATTAATGGAGTACGTAACAGGTGTTCTCAACACTTGACTCCTACTAGATTTTTGTCTGTCAGTATTTGTGTGATTAGAGAAATAGGCTTTAGCTTCATTATTCCAATAAGTCATCATCGTGGACATGATAGGGATAACTTCTCCATCTTTATAACCTCTCTCTTCAAATTTCCTCTCTAATGTATGTATTTCTTCCATAAATGTTCCATTTTCCACTGTTAGTCTAGATGTCTTGAATACCTGCCCCTTTACAACATTCCTGAACACATGGTTCAGATGCATACTGTGTGTATGAACATATGTGTTTATACAACATTTTTTTCGATAGACCAGTATAAAATTCCCCTGTACCTTTCCTTTTAATATTGATGTCCAAGAACTCCATAGATGTATATGAAGTTTTAGAAGTAAATTTTAAAAAAAATCAGTACTGTTATTGACATTAGTGAAGAAGGAATCAAAGGAATCTATCCCACCGTGCAAAAGAAAAAAGAGATCGTCTACAAATCTCCAATAGAAAATGACATGTTTACTAAGCTCATCTGTCAAGATATTGTGATGTTCCCATGTCCCCATTACAAGTTTGTCATAGCTATTGGCACATGAAGTGCCCATAGCCATGCTGTCCAACTGTCTATAGATACATTGCTCAAACAAAAATCAATTGTTTTCCAACACAATTTCCATGAGAAAACATAGAACATCTATGGTAGCAGCATCTTTTCACTATATATATATATATATATATATATATATATATATATATATATATATGTGTGTGTGTGTGTGTGTGTGTGTGTATATAGATATAGATCTGAATCTACTCCTATTAGTCAAATTACGGAAATGTCAGGCTGCTTTACCTTGCACACTTACATCGACATAAACACGTCAACACACTATAGCTCATGCGATGAGGCTAAAAATTGCTTTTTGCAGGGTGGCAAGCCCCCATACAGTGTAAAGAGCCTACACACCCCCTGCTTATTTGATATATATATATATATATATATATATATATATATATATATATATATATATATGCAAATCTATCTATATATATATATATATATATATATGTGTGTGTGTGTTTGTATATATATATATATATATGTATATGTATATATATATATATATATATATATATATATATATATATATATATATCTATATATCTATATATATATATATATGTATATATATATATATATATATATCTTCTTCTTCTTTTGGCTTTTCCCGGTTAGAGGTTGACACAGCAGATCACCTTGTTCGCTCATGACTGGCAGTGGAGTTTTATATTGTCAAGTTGCCAGCCTGGTGCCCAACCTTTCACAGAAGGCACACACACACACACACTCACACCTAGGGCCAATTTAAAGTGTCCAATCCATTTGCAGCATGTCTCTGGGATGTGGGAGGAAACCAGAGCACCCAGAGGAAACCCATGCGACCACAGGGAGGACATGCAGACTCCGCACAGAAGGCACACCAGCTGAGGATCAAACCAGAGAACCTCTTACTGTGAGGTGGCAATGCTAACCACTGCACCACCGTGGTCGCCTCTCTCTCTCTCTCTGTATATATATATATATATATATATAATATATATATATATATATATATACTTACAGCTTTTTTTTCAGCTAGCCCATATATATGTATATGTGTGTGTGTCTGTATGTATGTATATATTTATATATATATATATATATATATATATATATATATATATATATATATATATATATATATTTACACACACACACACACACACACACACACACACACACACACACAGACACAGACACAGACACGTGTGTGTGTGTGTGTCTGTGTGTGTGTGTGTGTAATTTTCTCATTTGCATATCCCAGCTGCCTCCCTTTTCAACAATATTTTATATTCCTTATACATTCTTATGATGTTTGGATCTCTGGAGACTCTAGAGCTAAACATTTATGCTTTGCATAACTTTGATAGTGTGAACTATATTGTTTGTTCTCTCTAAATGGAATCTGTGTACATATTTGACAAGATGTGGATCTGCACGGAATGCCATAATACAAACATTGCTTTCAGAGTTAGCTGATGAAATCTTGACAGAATTAACTGTTGTTTGCAATTCAAGTATATAGTGTGAGCATTCAATATTGTCAATGAATATTTTGTGCAGGCACTGATACTGGTCCATTCCATACCTTTCAATCTCTTAGCACAAGAAGTCTGGACAAGGTCAAGATTAACTGGGGGACAAAGGCCCAAAAATAGGGACAGATTTAAATATTGCTTTAGAAACTTAGAACTTTGCTGTAATAACAAGTATTATGTT
Source organism: Protopterus annectens (assembly GCF_019279795.1). NCBI lineage: Eukaryota > Metazoa > Chordata > Ceratodontiformes > Protopteridae > Protopterus > Protopterus annectens. Next base: position 88,672,245 of record NC_056730.1, on the reverse strand, counting down.
AGCATGTGTTTTCTGAAGGATATGAAGTCTGAAACTCAAATGTAAGTCATTATTTAATTACTTCAGCCCTCAACAATTTGCCAGAAAAACATGAATTTTGTGAGAAACAGACCAAAAATCTGGACCTTCTATGAAACTCTAAGCAGTTTAAAGGATGAGATAAGAGCTCTACCCTGGCAAACAATGTTGTTCTACTAACTATGTCTAAGATGGTTTTCTGGAAAAATTTATTGAACTCCTAAGTTCATTGGTCTGTTACATTAATCCGGCAGTGTTTTTATGAGTTTGCTTTCAGCTTCAATTGCAAGAACTTTTAACAATGGATTAGGAAATAAGATGACATACTGTTTTTTTACACATATTCCATATGTTTCTGTTACTTGTTAAATATTTTTTTTCTGCATGCCTAATAATTGTTTTGTGCTTTACAATAGCTTAAAGTGATTAAAACAAGATGCAGTGCTTAACTTTATTTAAAGAACAATATACACATAAATATTTTATCTATGTGATAGTAACACAGCTGTGGAGATGCCTGTTAAGTAGTGTATCTGTATTTGTGTATTAACACTTGTAGTGTGTACTATACTATTTTAAATCCTCTTTATTATTATTTCTCTATATGTCTGCTGTTTGCAATGTGAGGATTCATACAGAACAGCCTAATTCCTGATACATAAATAGAATAAATAAAAATGCTGCATCGTATCTGTCTACTTCTGTCACTCCCTAGCATTTTCCTGAGTTTATATTCTCTGAGCATGAACTTTCATTTTCACACTCCTCTGAAGTCTTTATTCATTTCTTCACGCTACTCTTCCATACAAAAACTACACCCTGCTCTGACCTGACTTTTCCCCATTTTTATTAATGTCTGCATTATTTCTGCTTCTGTATTCCTTTCTTTTTGGCCCTTCATACTACACTCATCATCTTTGTCACAGAACTCTTCACAACAGCTGATATCTCTTTACAGCATTCCCAACTCATGTTCAACATCTGACATCATTGCTTTGTGCTTTCATTAAATGCTCTTCGTAGGTTTTATTTTGTAGGAATATTAAGGTTTTTCAGTGTATAATACTTGTAATTATTTATATTAACATATGCCATTTTCGTACATTTTATGTTTGGGTCCTGTGTGCATCTGTAATTGCTACACTGAGATTACAACACCATCTTGGCAAACAAACATTAAAGCAATTAAATTAAAACTGGACTGTTGCTAATGTTCATGTTGAACCTCAGTCTACTCCTTATCCTCTGCCTCTTTCTGAATACATCTATAAAATGATGAAAGCACTAACATTTCGGGTGATGTTGTTTTCCATGTTGTTTGGATTGTTTTTCATTGAAATATTTATTGTGGCCATTATTTTTATCACAATCAGATGTCTGAATTGTCAACAAAGTAGGCAAACTTGATTGAAGGGGGTGGAAGAATGTCTGTGAATGAAAGTGTATTACTCTGTTGTCATCTATTAATTTTAAACAATCATTAATCTGGATTTGTAAAACTAGTCAGCATCTGTGTGAAGTTACGTTGGAATACTGTATTTTGGCTACACTGGCTACTGTGTGTTATTGTGAGAAATAATCTTGAAATATATTGTGACCATTGCTTTTATCAGATGCCTGAGGTATACTCTACTACCAAAGTGGTGAAAAACTGCTGAGTAAGTGAAGCCTGGGAATAAAAGAAACTTATCTTCTTGTCATCTGTGTATCTCAATCTTTAATCCTGCTTTGCAGGACTAATGTGAATTTGTGGCATGTGAGTTGGAGTACTTTAATGTGACTACAGCTAGTGTGTTTTTATGAACCAACCATAAATAATTAAAGTGCCCCTTATTTTAATCACAATTAGACATCGGAGTTGTATTTACTTGGATAACAGAGTGGCTATAACTGTTTTGTGAGGGCAGTCTGTTAATGACAGTAAAACTTCCTCTTGTCATATTATCATTTTTAACAGTCATTAATCAATATTTTCAGGACTAGTTTGCATTTCTGTGAAGTAAGTTGGAATACATTATTGTAGTTACTGTGTGTTTATGTGAGGCAAACATGAAATATGTTAATGGGACAATCATCATTTTTTTCAGAATCAGACATCCAAGGTCCACAGTTAAAAAGCTGTCTAAGATTGTTGGGTTTGGGGGCTGTCTGTGAATGAAAAGGACTGATCCAATTATCATGATCAAGTTAAATAATTCATCTGGCTTTGCAGGCCTTGTGTGCATTTATGTAAAGCAATTTCAAATACTTTATTGTGCTGTGAGGTATACACAGTCAAAGTGAATATAACTAAAAAATGAGTATTGGTGGTGTATAACGGCAGCTGTTGAACAGATGTTCAAGTGTTTTTTTATAGCCAGAATGTTTTGAAATGGTTAAATTTGTTATTAATGATTAGTACATTTTGTTTCATGTTCTAAAAATGTTCAAAACTATAGATTTAAAACACAGTCAAATACATTTTGTTTTATTAAACAGTAAATTGTTGATTAAACAGTAAATATAACTGAAAACAATCTAGAAGGTAACTATATATTAAAATAATCAGGAAGGTAAATCCAAAATAATTTATGCATGTATGTATAATAAAAAAGGGTGTTTTGGGGGCCCATAATTTCAAAAATGTCTGGAGTCCTAGGTACACATAATCTGCCACTGCTGGTATCAGTGGAGCTATTTGGCTTATCCAGACTTAGGATAACAAGGAGAACTATGTAGGTCTCTAATGATGTTGGATGCAAGGCTAAGTCACACCACAAGTTCATTTAAAAATGAGTCAAGTGATAGACCTTCAAGCCTTTCTGTTAACTCAGGGATGATAGGTCAACAGTTGTCTTTGTTAGGATGGTCTATGGCCTTTCTAGTTGTTTGATATGTCTACAAAAATATTCACTGAAAGCTGCATACTAGAAGCATAATTAGGGTTGGGTGAAGAAGGCAGCAGGTGTAGGGTGTCAGGGCAATCAGTAATGTCTGTTAGATGGTAGTGCAGTGCTGGCATTCAATTTCTGTATCACGGTATTTCATTTTGAGTCAATGCTGAAGTGCTTGCCTTCAGCCCTCCATTTGTGTTAGATACTGCTAATACTGCTTTGTGGTCAGGCCTGTAGTAGCTGGGAAGCAAGCTGCTATTTTTGGTACAGTGTATAAAGAAGCACTTTTTTTGCTTCTTAGCCCCAAGGCAACAAAGCTTGCATTTTTTATTCCATGCAATGCAAAGAACAGAGCTTCATAGCTACTTACCTCTTACCTCTAGAATGCTAGAATGGCTGACAAAACAATAAAGAATCAGGATCCAACGTCTAAACTTTTTACATTTTTTTTCTCTGCTGTTTTAAGTTGACACAATAATGTGGCTTATATGCAGTATAATTTTGAGAAGAACAGACATAAGTAGTCATAATGCCTAGTATAGTTGTTGCCACCCCAATTTTGTCACAAATTCACAACTTTTTTTGAGAGACACAGCTAAACTATTAACAAGTATGTCCTTGAAAACATGAAATTATGATTAAATACCGACAAGACATACACACACACATTTACTCTCCAACTAAGAGGACAGGAAGAGTGGGCATTTTTGTGCTCCACGTCTTAGAGCTGATTTGGGTTGCCAGACCATGGAGCTACACTGGGAACCACAACTCCAATCTATGGTTCTGCTGCAAAGAGAGGGATGATAACTTCTTTTGAACATGATGATGTGTGTTAGATATTAGATGTGCTAAATAGATAGATTTTTCTATTTGTTGTTGCTACTTGGTGGCAAAGGAGTGGGAATTACTGACCCAGGTTCTAAATTCCCTGACTATATAATCGTTTTGGATTGGAGTACTGGCTGTTCTGTACATTGAGGAAGAGAGTTGTTTACCAAATGTGACAATACCAAAGTTTTTTTTTTTGCATTTCATTTTAACCCGTTTTCTGTGCACCACTTGCTTGTAAGTGTTAGTTTCTTTTGTAATGAACAAGTATGAGAGAGGTTTGACAATAACAACCAGTTTGCAGCTATCTGCAAGCATCTATAACCAAAAGTTCTATTTCTAGGTCTGCAGATCAGAGAATTAAATGCCAAAAAGGAAGTGTCCCAGTGCTAAGCCCTGGTGAGCACCATTTTGCCTTTATAAATTTCTAGACTTAACTATATAGGTTTGATTTTTCAGGCAGTTGGCTCTCTGTTTATTGATGGATGAGTACTCCTTTAAGGCATTTATCTTATCAATGATGCCAGCATAAGGGACAGTACTGAATGCCTTGGTCTGGTTCAAATAAAGTATGTGATCAGAATGACCACAGCTTACAGCTTGTGTGACATTCTCAGAAAGTTTGTGTTTAGATGGACCATCACCTTTGTGCAGACATCTTTCAAGGAGATTGGGCTAATGATGATGTATGGCTTTATTGGAGCAGTCTCACCCTGGGCCCAAGAGCAGTAACTCCACATGTCCACTGTCAACCCATCCAGCTAATGCCATTCTCTAACTACAGCCTTTCCTACCATAAGTTCCTACAGTCAGAGTATTTCCAGAAAGCCCTTAATGCATGTTTCGTCTGATGCCTGCTTCCCTTGGAAAAACATGCACCCTGCAAGATCTTACATGTAACACACCCACTATTCAAAATTCTCCTGCCTGTGCTGTAGTCAGGGCTTTATCCACCTATGCTATTAAGCTGTGTTTGTGTGCATTTGAAGGAAATGAATAAGTGTCTTGCTCTAGCTGTTAACAGAAGCTTATTATATAATTTTGGAAATTGATTTATGATTAATATGTCATTTTTATGCATATATGTATATATAAATATATATTCATATATTCATGGGTCTATATCACTTAATTGAAAACCCCAACAATCGAACCAGTAATCATTGAACCCTTTACATCATAAATTATACCATCAAATGGACTTTTAATCAACATTTTTCCCAGGAGAAAACATTGGTTGGCCACCATCAGGAATTTGCCCTTTTCCCCATTTAGTTAGGGGAGTGGTGGGTGGGTTTTAAATTTTATTAGAACTAATAGAACTAAATCTATTCTCAAGACTGTGCATATACTTCACCAACTCAAATACATATTCCATTACCAACCTTTTATCAGGCGATATCCATCCTTACCCTGGCCCCTCCACCTCAACAATTAAAGACAAATCCATACTACTCACTGCCCTAAACTCTCAAAGTATAGTTAACAAAATCCCAAACCTCCATGCCTGGCTAACGCACCATAAACCTGACATCCTATCCATATCAGAAACATGGTTAAAACCCCACATAAAAGACTCAGAAATACTCCCACCAAACGATTCTATTATCAGAAGAGATAGGTCTCACAATAAAGGGGGGGGGGTAGCTCTCCTCTACTCAACCTCCCTGTCAATTACTCCCTATAACAAACCTACTCCTCAATTTAATAACGCTGAACTACTCTTAACACTACTTCAAGTTAATAAACACAAATACATATGTATAGCCACACTCTACATCCCCCCAGGAGATAATATTTCCACACTCGAAGACATACTCTCCTGGCTTACCAACAACATTAGCTATGAAACAATAATGTTAGGGGACATGAATATTAACTGGGCCGCCATTCAGTCTCCCACTAACACGCTTAACATTAACCTACATAATTTTACACAACTAATCACCTCTATAACACACCAAACAAAAAACCTCTCCAGTGGCAGTATCCTGGACTGGATCTTAGTCTCACATCCCCACTATTTTGCCAGCAGTGGAACTCTTTCAGATCCACTTGGTGACCACATACCCACTTTCACTCACCGGCTCCCCCTACTCCCACACCACACCCACAACTATATTACAATCTGTAATCATAAAAACTTTAACCCATCTACCTTTAATAACTCCCTAAAAGCAATAAACTGGAATTGTCTAAAAATACTACCCTTAGATAATGCTGTTGCCCACTTCAACACCACATTCTTAGAACTACTAGACCTCTATGCTCCTCTAAGAATGAAGAGAATAAAAACCAAAACCACCCCTTGGCTTACCAAAAATACACTATCAACAATGAAGCAAAGAGATAAAGCCTAGACAAAGTACCAGAAAAATAAGACCCCCCTCATTCACAACGAATATAAAACACCTAGAAAGAGGGTAAAAAAGCTGATCATCTCTGATCGACAAAATTACTTCTCCATTCTCCAAAGCAATAACAAAACAAACCCTCAGAAATTCTGGAAAGGCATCTCCACCCTACTTAATCCCAGTAAGCCTGTTTCTCCCACCCCAGACCCTAATGCCCAAGATATCGACTTAGCTACTCAATTCAACTCTTTTTTCATTGAATCTATCTCCAAATTAACTTCTTCCTTCTCTAACAACACACTCTCAAACTCTCCTCCTTTCCCCCCACCAACACTCCACCCAGCACTACTACCTCTCCCCCACCCATATCTACTAAATCTTTGCCATCCACCTCCTCTCCTACTCTCATTTCCTCCTCATCTTCCTCACCCCTTTTACCAACCACCCCCTTTCCTACTACCTCTTCCTCCTCATCTTCACCCCACAATACCCCCTCTCCACACTCTCCTCCATTCTCATTAAAACCTATACCCACTTCTACCATACAAAAACTCCTCCAGAAACTAAAACCATGTACCAATGCCCCTGATGATATGCCTTCCTACTTTCTTACCATAGCTGCTGAAGCAATTGCTTACCCCATTAGCATACTAATCAATCATTCAATCCAAGAAAGCATAGTTCCCCAAATCTGGAAAAAAGCCTTTATCATACCTTTACATAAAGGTGGCAATAATAACAGTGTTACTAACTTCCACCCCATTGCTATCCTGTCCCCCATCTCTAAATTCCTTGAAAAGTGTATCCAACTTCAACTCCTGCCATATCTCATAGATAATCACCTACTATCTCCCACACAACACGGATTCAGACCTAATTACAGCACTATGACAGCCCTACTCTCCTTCCTCGAAACTGTAAATAAAGCCTGGGATTCTGGCCTTATTGTCTCTGCCCTTCTACTCGACCTCTCTAAAGCCTTTGATACTATATCACATAACCTGCTTCTAACCAAACTCTCAAAACTTAACCTATTTCCCCCATCGATGAACTGGTTCTCCAGCTACTTATCCAACAGATATTAAGCAGTAAAATGGAAAAAGGCAACCTCCTCATTCCTTAACATCCCAACTGGAGTCCCCCAAGGCTCCATATTAGGTTCACTCCTCTTCAACATATTCATAAATGATTTCCACAAGGCGATCCCTTTTCCAACATCATCCAATATGCAGATGATTCTACCATTATCTGCACTGCCACATCTATCCCAACACTCCTAACGCTAACTCAGGATGCTTTTTCTACCACTGAACAATGGATGAAAACAAATCACCTAGCACTCAACGCCTCTAAAACCAAATTAATGATATTCACCCCCACTAAAGTCAACTCTTTTAATACAAAGACATTCTCTAACAGTCAAAATAACACTCAGCTAGAACTGGTGACAGAGACAAAATTGCTAGGAGTCCAAATTGATAACCAACTAAAATTCAACTCCCATCTACAAATAAATATAAAAAAACCCATCTAAAACTAGGGATGCTCTATCGACAAAATCACTATCTTACAACTGCCACTAAAATCACTCTCTCTACTTCCTTTCTAATTCCATCCCTTCTCTATGGAGCTCCACTTCTAACTAATCTACAAACCTCCCTGAAAACACAACTTTTCTCCTGCTATAACAAAATTGCAAAATTCGCTACCAGCCAAAAGTCCTCAACCCACCACTGTTCCTCTCTCCAACAATTAAAATGGCTAGATCTACCCAGTCATCATACCTATACTCAACTATCCCTTGCACATAAGCTTATTCTCAACCCCTCCCTCTGTCCCTCCCTGTCTTCTGTATTTAAAATGCACATACCTGACAGAATTTTAAGGTCTAACAACCAAAATCTATTAGAAGTGTATAAACCATCCCGTCCCCCTGGCAAAAATCTTCTATCACATGGCCTAGCTCGACTCTGGAACTCTCTACCTCCATCTATCCGTATCACCTCTAACCATTTTATTTTCAAAAAATCTCTTCACTCACATCTTCTATCTCAGTGGGAATGCTCTTGATCCCACCCCTCATAACTAATACTGGGTATTTCCTTTTCCTTTCCTTTCTCCTGCTTATACCCCTGATTTCACTCTAACATTTCTCCTAACTCTTATATTATTATTACTATAGTATCTGCAAGAATATACTACACTACACCTCATAAGTGTAGGACTCTTAATATATAATGACTTCTTATTTTTAATTGTAAAGTCCTGTTTAATCTGCTTCTCATATACGTTTTAACTCTTGTTGAATTAATTGTAATTGTTTGTTTATTATCTGTATTGTATTTTTTTTACAATGTCTAAACATGTCAAAGAACCTATTGTAACCTAAAATGTCTGGAGCTTTTCTCCCCAGGACTCCATTGAAAATGGGTTCATCTTGGCCCAATGGACTATCCTGGTAAACCAACTGCAAATAAATAAATAAATAAAATAAATAAATTATTTTTTTGACAGTTGTTGGGAAATATTTTGATTAAAAGTCTGTTTGATGGTTTGAGGTTTCGATGTAAAGGGTTCAAAGAATAGTGGTTTGATCATTTCTGCTTTCAATTAAGTATAAAGACCTTATTCTCACAGCGGATCTATATTATGATATTGCATGCTCAGAGGAGTGAACGACACATAATCAAGCCCATGTAAGTGAAAGCTTACAACGTCAAAACCTCAGAACAGCTGTTCCGAAAAAAAAAAAAAAAACTGTTAAACATTAAATAATGTGGGGGGGGGCAACTCCCCCCCCTACTTAAATATACTAACTCTGAGATTGCACTACAGTGCCAAAAAGGCAACATAGCAAAAGCGACCAAACAAATTCTTTCTCAGGGAAAGAATTCACTGAAAAGCCACTTTGCTGTTTTGCCTTTTCGCACTTTTCAGTTCGATAAAGATGCATTCGACAACCTGCATCTGTGACAGCGTAATAGGGAGCCCTCACAGTATTGCTTTCTGGGTTTGTGGTTTCAAAAATAATTAGTTAAGAATTTGCTTTATACATCAGGCACAGGTGTCCTCTAAATGGCCTGTAATGGCAATTTCCCTTTCCTTTTTAACTGCTTAATTTTTCAACCTTATGATTTTTTTTTAATATTGGGGCCTATGCACTTTCCAATTGTTTCACATGGGTTATTCAAATGCTACTAAATGCAAAGTTAATTCAGTCTTGCATTGTATAAGCACAGTATAAAATGGTATTTTTTTCTAGGAGCTATACAAAGGTGCTTGCAGAATATCAACCTCCTTCTTCTATGTCATCACTCATTTTTCCAATTCATCAAACATTATAGTCGAATAACCTTATTGGTAGAATGCAAAATCCCCATAGGAGCTCAGCATTCTGGCACCTATACTATTAGGTCACTGACATTACAGAAGTGAGACATCTGGAGAAGGAGACATGAAGGTTTTTTTTTTTCCCAGCCTCTATCATGTCCCTGGTGTTACATTTTCCAGAGACTTATCACTTTGGAGTATATGGGTGTTTTGTTTGTTGTTGTGGAACAAACCTCTTACGAGAATTTAGAAAGAAGCCTAAAACTTGTGGAAAGAGCTGTGACAAAAAGAGGCTATTTACATAATCAGGAACTCTGAAGTTCAGAGACTTGTTAGCTATAATGAGGAAAGACCCCATTTTCATCTAATTAGAATATATCTTAATCACGCTTAACAACCAAGAGTGCAAATCAGCACTTCCCTGCGGTATTCAGCACTGGCAGCCTACACATCGCATTGGAACAAGAACTCCTCCTCATTCACTCTCTCCCCACATGTGCACACATGCACAAACACACACACACACACACACACACACACACACACACACACACACACATGCACACACACACCAGCACACCTCCTATCAGTCACTGATTTTGACAAAAATGTCCCTTCTTAAGTCTTAAGACTTCTTAAGTCGGTCTCTCTCTGAACTTATAAATTACAGATATTTATATCTAATTAATTGCAGATATTAGAGTTTCATTCTTAATAATCATGAAGTACATCTTGATGCAAGACCTGTTGATCTATTAACTTTTCAATGAGCTCTAGTAATAATTTAAATATTGTCTCTGGTGTCTTCTAGTTTTCCTCCTGGCTATGCACTGAAGCCTCCCCCTACTGTTTCTCATAACTCAAGGAGTATTGCAGTCATAGAATCACAACAGATGTTAGAGATGCATATTTCTTATTATATAAAAAACACCCTACTGCATAAACTGATAATTTATTGTTGTGAGTTAAGGCAGCTGGTTTCTGTCGCAAGGGGACAGGTTTCAAAACATTTCTCCCTATTTATTATATATTTTCTTTTTCACACACTTAGATAACATTTAAATAACAGATCTGCTGATTGGTGGTTAAGTGAAGGAATAACGCACTCAGTGGATTTGTCAAAGAGACAGAGCTTGAATCCTTTTAAGTGCCTTTAAGGCAAGATATGAAGAAGACCCTGGTTTCTAGTGTTCTGCCACACCTGTTGTCTTTTCTGACACAAGTTTTATTCTGTCTGTTTAAGTGCTTATAAGAGAAGAAATAAAGAGTATCCCTTCAACATTACAGGGTTTCCTTATCAATCTAGGGGAGGAAAAAGGTAAGGCAGCCACACTCCCATGCACACACATTGACACATTCATGCGTACAGTACCTCTCGGTTGCACTCACGGGCACACATACCCATCGTCCCTTACACACACACACACACACACACACACACACACACACACACACACACACACACACACACACACACACACACACACACACACACACACACACACACAAACAAACACACACACACACACACACACACACACACACACACACACACACACACACACACACACACATACCACCAATACTACTTGTGCACTAAACTCCCTGGCCCTTACTTCTACTGTGATGAATGAACACAGTACTGCTTTAGGCACTTGGCTATGCGAATGCCTAGTCAGAGGCATTTTGGCAGGAGAATACATGATTAATTAGTCTAGATGAATCCCATGGAATGTCTAATTAGCATTTGCAATGGCTGCGGAGATAGCCCAATCTGGTGCTGCACATCTTTATGCAAAAGATCTATGGTAATGATATCTCTGTATTGGAAATGGCTCCCATGGAAAGATTTCTCATGGAATTAATCAATCAGGGCATAGGAAACTCCAAATACTAGACCTGTCTCATTTTGGATTTGTCAAGTGCAGGGTCATGCTTACTCAACCTGATGGACGTTTTTGAAAAGGTCACCAAAGCAACGGATGAAGGCAAAAAAAGTACACACTGCATACCTCAATGTGGCCAAAGTCTTTGATACAATTCCCCACTCAGGAATAGTAAAAAGCTAAATAAACTGGGAATAAACCCCTATATTACCCAATGTATTGCCAACTGGCTCACCAATAAGTTGCAGATAATCAAAATAGGGGAGGTTACCTCCACAAAGAGACCAGTCACCAATGGAGTCCCCAGGGGTCTGTGCTAGAACCTCTACTGTTTGGCATCTGCTTTTCTGAAGTCAAAGCCAATAATAAAAGGGAATTTGGCTGACTAAGTTTACAGATGACTGGGGCAGTCATTGAATTCTGAAATAACTTAGCCACCTTGCAGAAAGATTTGTCTCAATAAATAACTTGTGTCAAAATCATGGTCTGAAACGGAGTGCCAAAAATGCAAAATTGTATCCTTTGGGAAGCCATTTACCCCAGTGAACTACCACATTGACAATATACCCTAAGAGTTGACCCAATTGTTCAGGATTTGGGAACTCATTTTAACAATGACAACTTTTGACCAACATGTGTCTATTCTTTTGTCTATTATTGAAAGAAACTAATTCTATATTGCACAGCTTATAAACAAAGGGATTTTGTCTTGATCTAGGGATGTCATTATCTCCCTTTACTCAGCCCTCATTAGGCCAATCATTGAATTTAAAGCTCTCTTTGCCAGTATCTGTCCATACAAATTCAATGACAGGAATGCCCACAGAGATTCCTTACTAAAAGAATTCAAGGACTAAAAGCATTTCCTACATGGACCGACTCAAATTCCTGCTAAGAGGTAACCTGTTTCTTGTATACAAGGCATTTTCTTACCTATTACTAGTGGATTTACTGAACATCAGCAAGTCAAATACCATCAGAAATACTCATTCTAGGGATCTAAACTTCTTCTGCATCATCAACAGAAAAGTTTAGATAGAAAGGCATATTGCACGGAAGAAACATCTGCTATGGAAAAGACTCCCCATCCACATAAAACAAAGTTCACTCCTGTCCATTTTCATGTGCAACTTAGATCTATGGATGGAAGCAGAGAATTTACCCCAGGATTGCACCCTGTACTACTAATGGACAAATGCAGCTCCATAATGTTTTATCCCATCCATGGGTCCTCTATAATTATCTATGCTATGATCCCAGTCATTCGCATTAGGGGTGATATATAATTGTCTACCATGAAAATGGGTAAGGCCAATCTTTAATCAAATGGGATAGGTTATTTTGAGCACAAAAAAAGAAGTTGACTAGGCTTAAAATGGCCTGCAAGAGCAGCTAGCCTAGTACTTACCTATGAACCTATGAACCAAGAGGTTCATCTTATGTGTACGACTCATAGTAATCTTTTTGAATTTGCCCTTTTGTCTGAATTCATTTATTTAATGACTTTTTATAGGCTGATTCTTTATTACTTTGTTGTATTTTATTTTTTCCTTCTTTTCTAATATTCTCAAATATTATTATGGTTTGTTTTCTTTTATCTGACATTACTTTTTAATTTTCTTGTGCCACGATATTCCTCTTTTTTTCATTTTTTTTCATTATTTGGAATTGCTTTTTTTCTGTCCATACGTCTCCTTATTTTTTAACACATCTATTTGTTCAAACACATTTTCCATTTGAACTGTACAACAAAGAACTTATAGATTACTCAGTGAGATAGAATCTTGGAGCTTTGGTATCTAGAATTAAATAGTTCTATATATATTATAATATAATTAAATTGAACTTATCAGGAAAATATCACTTATAGAAATATGAGATCTATTTTATTCTGGAATTGTACTAGATATTTCAGTATAAAAGGGCGTTTGTGGTGAAATTGTCTTGCTTCAACTTCAGTGACTTTTTTTAACACTAAAGTTTACATAAGGTGCTGCCTCTGAAAGTTAAACCCTAAACTTTGAAAAGGCTGTTCGTGTATGTGCATGCATAAATAAAATTGTGTGCAAAGCTGGTAAAATATCCTGAAGGAAGAAAATGTGTTTGCTATTGAGCTCTTTGGAATGACTGGGCTGAAAGCCTTGTGAAAGTTGCATTTTTGTTGCAAAATATTTGTACTAAAAAATGAGAGGCAAAAGAGATAATAAGCAAAACAAGCAATGTGCTGAAAATAAAGCTGTTGTTAGGGAAGGCAGATGTTATCATCCCAAAAGATAAACCAATATGGGTTTCTGAAATAAATTGGTGCTGACCAATTAAATTTGATTGCAAGCAGTTCTGTTATGTAGAAGAATGAAAACACATCAGAATCTTTCTAACAGGCAGAAGAAAATGTGTTTTGCAGTCATATGCTACAACCAAACCTCTCATCTGTACTTATTTTGTAGGAACATTCCAATTTGCAGGCCTAATTTACCCTTGCACATGTTATACCTATTACCCATTCTCAAAATTTTCTTAATTCTCCCTCATCGCACAAGATTTTCAAAGCTGTCTAGCATACAGAAAACTGCAATAATGACCAATATGCTAGTGGTACCAAATAACTTAAAGAAAGGGGACACACATTTTAAATCTCTCTATTTCAGAAGCAAAAATAAATTAACTATATGAACTTGTTGGTAGCAATGTGCAAAGCACTACATTAAAGTCTACAGATTTTATGCAGTTTTTTTTTGATAATGTGCTTATATTTTTTCATCATGTTTATTGTTCTGTTTTTTAAACTTTGTGTCAAAGTAGAATCTCACATTTGTAACATGTACATACTTTCCTAGAGCCTTTGTGCCTGTGTTCAGTCAATGTCTGCAGGTTGAGAAGTATGGTTATGACTATGTAAAGTGAAATTAAATGTGTAAGCATTATCTCTCTAACTCTAAGGGTTCTAAGAGAAGTAAAGTAAATAATGCTGAACAAAATCGTTTTTTTTTTTAAGTCAGAGAATCTTGTTAAGGAGAAAGAGCTTCTGGAAAAGGTAATGTAGGGGATTTCAGCAAATATGGCTGCACAACAAATGGCCAGTCAACAACAAGAAAAAGCAAATAAGGCATTTGCAGATTTTACAGCTCTGTAAGAAATGTTCAAGCATTGACTGAGAGTGTAAAACCACAAAGGGAGCCAGAGCATGCTGCATCTGAACAAACAGAATCAATAGTATAACTGTGTCAAAGGAAAAATAAACTTCAAAATGATCAATACACGGCAAGTTCAGGTTAAGGCACTTTAATCTTGCAGCAAGGAGACAAAAACATGCTAATACAGACTTTGTCTAACTAAAATCAGGAAGCAAGATCATCTTTATACATTTTCTAACAAGACATTGCCTACCAAGCTGACATAACAGATCACAAGTTCTAACATCATTACTTCATAGCAGCTGTTTGTCCATGATTTTCTGCTTGCACTATCAATTTTATGAAAAACTTCCTAAGAAAAACAACGTGGCCTTGATGACCTTGATGTTAGATACAACTTCCCACTATGTTATGTTACCATTCAAGGTACTATAGCTAATTCGAGCACAAAGCAAGTACAGATTCTTCAAGCAGTATTTTGTTTTATATATCTCTTCTTTTCTGCAGCTGTGCATGTTCTCATAACACGAACAGAGCTGATTGTTCATATTCAATCACATTATAGAAAACAGTATTGTTCTATTCATTCACTATTCATTCATTTTCCTGACCTAGCAGATAATCACCTGCTTCTCAGTACATTTCCAAAAGGCATAACATGAATATTTCTGTGCTAGCAAATACTAGGTCAGGCTGCATCTTGCAATTTCAGAAAGCATGCTGCAGTTTGAAAAAGCATCTTATAATTTCATATAGAATTAAGCTGTACATAAAATAGAATGAAATGTGTTAACTCTTTTAGCTTCTAATAAGCACTAAACATATATATTAATACATATTTTTCTGACATTCCCCCCCCCGTTAATACTTTTTATTCTATTTTCAAAAGCATAAACAGTTTGCTTCTTCTCCTAACCTCTTCCGTTTCAGATTTACAGTTAAGAGAGTCATTTAGTTTAGACTTATGAAAGCATTTCACTTTTCAATAATTCTTCAATTTCAGTACTTTGATATAAAGTCTCAGAAACTGACATGTCTATAAAATCTTTGATTAATTTTTTCATGCAGAGAATACCACAACAGATGCATGCTCCTAATAGGAGTAACCCCACGCAAGTGGCAATCAGGATGTTCATTAGGATGGAATCCCACCCCACAAACAAATTCTGGAAAAAGTCCATCAGAGGGTTTGGGCCTGGTTTGGTCATGGCCAACACTTGCTGGATCTCCTCAAGATGGTCATTTATCTCATGCAGGTTGTCAGGAATATATGAACATCATTCTTCTTTGATTAAAGTGCATGCACCACCTCTCGCCGCTAGGGTGAAGTCATGAGCCATGCGGTTTTGAAGCACCACAGTTCTCATAGCGTTTAGTTCATCAGTCATTAATTCGAGAGCAGAAAAAGTTGCATTGCTCATAACTTCGAGAAGTTTGGGCAGTTTTCTCAGCTCCCAAATCGATTTTACTGCGCCATATGCAGGGGCTATGCCTGCCCATGATATAATAGTGTCACTCAAGTCCATGTGTGTCAGTTTATCTTTGTTATTCACGGAATTATGGTTTCTCCATCCTGCTTTGATTCTTCCCACTGGATTCTTAGGTCTCTTGATTGGATTTCCAGGTTTACTGCTGCCTTCTCTGACGTTTCTAATTTTCCCTCGAGGAAAAGCTGCAGTGTGTCATATGGCCGGGACCAGGTAACCCAAAAAAACAACTGCCGGACCAATTCTCAGGTAGCCATTTGTATGCCTTTTTCCCACAAACAAAATAACAATTCTCTACTTTAGTATTGATATATGCTTGCCCTGCATGAAACACTTTCTTATCAATGATAGAAAGTTGCTTCAAAAGAACAGGATTATGCTGTATTTCACTAACAGGTTTTTGCATTTTCTCAAGATATGAGTCATAGTTTGTATCACAAACAGTTTCTGCCTTATTAGCCTTGATATAACATTTATAAGAAACAGTCGCATTGCAATTGCTCCAACGCACCTGAATAGTGTCATTTTTATAAAAACATACAATTCCTTTTTGTGTAACAGGTAGGTACAATGTTATTTTGTCTTGTGATTTTACAGGTGTAGTATCAAAAATCTAATTTTCCCAGGTCTCATTGACCCCTAAGGGGACAGCAGTCATTAATAATCCCCCGTATGCTGTTGGTATAGTTGTGCAAATCCAGCAGTCCGA
This sequence comes from Protopterus annectens, assembly GCF_019279795.1. Lineage (NCBI taxonomy): Eukaryota > Metazoa > Chordata > Ceratodontiformes > Protopteridae > Protopterus > Protopterus annectens. The sequence goes on along the minus strand of NC_056730.1, from coordinate 88,655,623 downwards.
AACATTAAAAGTTTCAGCATACACATATTTAATTGCTTGGTAAGTGTTAAAGTTTGGGTGACAGTCTATGAGAAACGCATCACGTTTGTTCAATTGAACTCGTGTGGCTGAAAAAAGGAAAGGCCACAGCAAAAAGATCATTGTTACCAGTATAGCTAACAGGATGATCATGCAATTTTTCTGAGGTTGTTCTGCATCCCTGTTTACTCTATACCTGGTCATTTTGTTCTCGTTGTATAATAGTAACAAGGTTTTTGTCCAGTTCAAAGTTCTTGACCAGTTTGCAGTGTGTGAAATGGATCCAGGACACACGTTCAGCTAACTTAACTGCAGTGGCTGTTGCCAGCAAAACTTGGAACGGTCCCTCCCACTTCAGAGAACTCCAATTTCTTTTCTTCACAACCTTCACTCAGATCCACGACCCTGGTTGTACTACTGCTTCCGATGGTCTGGTCTGTTCTTTATCTGAAACAGAATTTAACTGCAGAAGTTGTTTGTTATTTAAAAGTTGCCTCATATACTCTGCAAGTGAACTGTCAGCCTCCAGGTCTGCAGGCATGAGAGGTTTCCACTGAGGTATATAATATGCCCTCCCAAACAGTATTTCAAAAGGAGTTAACCCCTTTGCATTTGGAACAGTTCTCATGCTCAACAATGCCAGAGGCAGACAGTGCACCCAGTTCTTCTGTGTCTCACTAATCATTTTCCTAAGTTTGTTTTTTAAAACCCCCATTATGCCGCTCTACTAATCCGGCAGATTGGGGGTGGTATGCACAATGGTTTTTCAAGGAAATTCCGAAATAACGGCTCAACTGTTGTATGGTCTGATTTACAAAATGTGTGCCATTGTCACTATAGATCTTTTCTAGTATGCCAAATCTAGGAATAATTTCTTTAAAGAGGACTTTTGCAACAGTAGCTGCATCTGGATTTTTGGTCGGAAAAGCTTCCACCCATTTGGAAAATATATCTATAATGACAAGACAATACTTTTATTCTCGCATTTGTTTAGTTCTATGAAATCCATACAGATAGTATGGAATGGGTACGGTGGTGTTGGGAAACTCCCTTGCTTAGGCTTTAATGCCCCTTGTGCATGATGCCTGTTACAAACATGGCATGCTGCACAAAAAAATTTTGTGTAGTTTGTAAATCCATACGTTGTAAACACTCAATTCACTAACTGTACCATCCCCCCTGTTGAGATATGGCACTGCCCATAGCTCAACAAAGCTGCATTTCTAAACAAGTTAGATGGCAAAATTGGTTTTCTTTCTTTGGAGATGTACAGCCCTTTCTCAAGAATTGCTCCTCGTTTTATCCATTTCTGTTTTTCTACATTTGTAGTAAGTGTCTGCATTGTTTTTAACATTTCTAAATCTAAAATCTCAGAAGGTTGTAATTCCTCACTCAAAAGAAATACTTCTGAAGCTGAAGCTGCCTGTTTTGCAGTTATATCAGCTCTCGCATTACTTTTTGAAATCCTATCCTGTTGTTTGGTATGAGCTATGCATTTACAAATAGCTACTTTCTGAGGTAACTGAATAGATTCTAAAAAATCTAAAATAAATTGCGCATGATTAATCGGTTTACCAGTAGATGTTATCATTCCTCTATTTTTCCACTGCTGCGCGAAAACATGTACAGTAGAAAAAGCGTACTGGCTGTCAGTAAAAATGTTCACACATTTACCCTTTGCCAAGGTACATGCCCTTGTCAAAGCAATGAATTCTGCTGCTTGTGCAGATAAGTTGTGTGGTAAAGACTTTGCTTCTAAAATCTCAGTATCAGAAACTACAGCACACACTACTAGGTTCTGCCCTGTAGGACCCTTTTTACATGAGCCGTCCACATAGTATGTCACCTCAGCATCATCCAAGGGAACATCCGTGAGATCTTTTCTAGGTAGTGTCTTTTGCTCAATCTCCTGCAGGCAGCAGTGTGGTTTGCCATCTGCAGGGGTTGGGAGCAAGGTTGATGGATTCAAAGTTGTGCATCTTTCAATTGTCATATGAGGTTGGCTCAACAGTATAGTCATACAGGAAAGCTGTCTAGCAGGAGAAAGATATGCTACTTTTTCTTGCAGTAAAATAATCGTGACTGCATGAGGCACTCTCAATGTGAGAGGGTGGAATAACACTACTGAGGCTGATGCCTGTACTGCCATTGCAGCTGCGACTAGTGCTTGTACACAGTGCGGCAAGGATCGCACCACTGGGTCTAGCTGTGATGAATAGTAAGCTATGGGGCATTGCTTGTCCCCATGTTGCTGTGTTAACACTGATGTCATATAGCCTTGCTTACAATCTACAGTTTGGAAAAATCGTTTATGATAGTTCGGTAATCCTAAAACTAATGAAGATGCTATTAATTGCTTCAGTTTGCAGAAAGCTGATTCTGCTTCTGGTGTCCATTGTAATAAATCTTGTGCTGCCATAGGTTCATTGTATATTAAGTTGGTCAGTGGAGCAGACTCCAAGGCATAGTTTGGAATCCAACTCCGACAAAAAATAGTTGTACCTAGGAAGGACATCATTTCCTTCTTGGTAGTCAGTCTGGGTGCTTGTAAGATTGCTATTTTCCTGTCTTCATCTAATATTCTGCCTTCTTTGGATATTGCATATCCCAGGTATTTAACCTGCTTTTTCCAAAGCTGAAGTTTGTTTTTGTTTACTTTGTGTCCTTGAGTGGCTAGAAATTGTAATAATGCTATGGTATCTTCTCTGCATTCTTGCTGGGTGGGGGCTGCCAGCAGAATGTCATCTACATAAAGTAAAATCTGGCTGCCTCTTGGTGGGATAAATCCCGCCAAGTTACTTGCCATTTCCTGTGCAAATATTGTTCGGCTCTCACAATATCCCTGTGGTACTCGCGTGAATGTATACCTTTTCCCCTGAAATGTAAATGCAAACCAATGCTGGCTGTCAGGGTGTATCGGTATTGAGAAAAACGCATTGCTAATATCTACCACAGAAAAATACTTCTGTTGAGGCTTTAAATCATTTAATAAGGTGTGTGGATCTTGCATCATTTACAGCGCATAAATTTTGGACCATACGGCATTCTCCATTTGCTTTCCTAACAGGAAATAAGGGTGTATTACATGGCGAATCGGGAGATTCTATCAATACTCCTTCCTTAAGTAAGGCTGCTATTATAGGTTTGATTCCTACTTCTGCATCCTTTCTCAAGGGATACTGTCTCTTTTGAGGTCTAAATGCTGATTTTGATGTGATAGTAACTGGTCCTGCTGTATGAATAAGTCCTACATCTGATTTCCCTGTTGACCAGAGAGTCTCTGGTATGCCTCGTAAGTCTTTTTCTTCTTCCTCTAGTAAGAGTGCTACTCAGCTGTCCTCACTTGCCTGCAAGTGCACAGCTGGGTGTGTCTGTGTTATCCAATTCAACTTCTGCTTTTGTACTCCCTGTTCTGACAGTTCTAATTCTGTCTGTTTTTCCCACCTTGTGACTTTTTCTCCTAGGTCTGCCCACTTCACATTCTTGTCTTTAGCTAAACTAACGTCGTAGTCGATTAGATTTATAAAGTGCTAGGAATTCCTGGGGTAATGAACAGCTAACTACACTGTTCCCTTCTGTGTCCCAGTACAGATTATGCAATACTAATCTGTTAGCATGGTTTCTAAACAGTTCTTGCTCATATTCTTTATCAGGTCCTGGTGTGCTACAGTAAGAGTACAATGCAACAAATTCTGTTTATCAGTGTCAAGGGAGAGGGACTTACTGATGGCTAAATTCATCAGTTCTTCAGTTACTGCCCCTGGACCAGTCGTAACCAAGTCCTGGCTGTACCAATAAAATGTTTCACCCTCCGGTCGCACCACAAAAGTATCCCTTTGTTGCTGTGCTTCCATACTCTGCATAGTTGGAACTACTGCTATGCTAAATATCTGCATAAGGTCTCTGCCTAAAAGGTTTACTGGGCATTTTGCAGAAACAACAATTTTGCTCTTTTGGGTCATCCCTGAAACAGGGTCAGTTATTGCTATGCTATGGGAGAGTGGCTCCTGATACAGCTGTCCATTAGCTGCTTTCACTAATATATAATCGAGTGATTCTGAATTTTCTGGTAGTTTGGAAGGATGTATCAGGGTCCATGAAGCCCCTGAGTCAAACAAGAATTTAACTTCCCTCCCCTCTACCAGAAGTGTAACTTCTGATTTTGTGTCTGCTAAATAGAGCTCTAGGCTCAATAATGCCAAGTCTAAAATTTCACTTTCTTCACCATCGGTGATTTCTTGTACTTCCTCAATTTCTTCTATCACATTCTCTACTCCCTCTATCACATTTGCATTTGTCTTTTCTTGGTTATTCCCTTCTAGTGATTCTTGACTATCATATAGTCAGTCCTCACCCTCCTTATGTTCCATGGCTACCTTTTTGTTTTGCCTGCAATCCCTTGCCAAATGTCCCTTTTTTCTGCATTTAAAACATTCACCCCTTTTCTTTCTCTCTTCAAACTCCTCTGATCGCTTATCAGATTGTTTGTTTCCCTGGGCATTTTTCTTGCCCTTCTTCCTGGACTGTACTACAAAGACTTCCGCTCCATCTTCTACTGCAAATACTTGGGTTTTCTTTTTCTTTTTGCTATTAAAATGCCTTTTGGCATGCCTCGCATATTCAAGTAATGACTGTAATCTATTTGTACGGTGATCTACGATGTGCTTTGTAATAAAACTACTTATGGGTGCAATACTACCCTTCAAAAATGCATTCTTTAGTTGTTGCTCATATGGAAAATCATGTGTTTGGTCTTCAGGTACCTGCATTCCACAATGGTTATTAAAACACTCTAATAATCTAGCATAATATCTATCAACAGTTTCACCTTCCTGTTGGATGCATTGATTAATGCAAGTTCAGTCAGCCCTAGGCTTCCATTTCTGAGATTCGGTCTGTCAGACCTTTCACTCTGTTATCCAGTTCTGCGTTGCTATGTGGGAGTGGCTTATGTTCCGCATCACGGGGATTCCAGTTGCCACTGATCATGTGCCAATCTGGACCTACAACTTGTCTGACTACTTTCTCTACTTCCTCTCAATTTAAATGGTAACTTAACCTTATGTCCTGTAAGTCTTCTAAGAATTTTCTAAAATTAACTTTCGGATGGGGAATTCGCTCTGTGACTTTCCGGATGTATTCCGGTGTCCACGGTCTATATACCAGGATAGTTGGGTCCTGCCCTTCCTGTCCTGCCTGAGGATTTGGTACTTCTATGAGCGGACATATCTCTTCTTCACTCATAGCCCATGAATTTCTATTCATTTGATATAACTCCATATCCCCTCTTGTTTTACGTGTTCGAGACCTAGTCTCGACAGGATCTCTGACGAACGGTTTTGATTTTGCAGGGACAGTTGGGTATAGCGGGGGTGGATCAGCTTGTCCACTCACTTCATATTCTGGTAAGGGAAGTGGAGGGGGCGGAGGGGCTGATGTAATTACTAGGTTATTGTCTTCTTTGAATAAAAACATTGCTTTTGAATTTTTAATCTTTTGTTCCCTGCGGTTTGCTTCCTCAAGCCACCTGTGTGCCTGGGGAATGCCTAATTGGCGTTGCTTTTTCACCTGACCTTTTGCGTCTGTTTTAAGCTGTTTGACAAGTTTGATAAGTGAAGGTTTGTCTAATTTTTCCATCAAATTTGTATTTATTAACCCATTTTGTATAGTACCTAACGTTGTCGGCACTTTGTAATTGCATATATTTCACGTCTTCGGTTAATGGCGGATCTCAGGATCTTTTTGTACACTTATTTCCCATGTTGTCTTAACTTAGTTAGAAATTGTTATGTAACCCTTCTTATCACGTGGCACCACGATTTCTCTTTTTCACAGTTTATCTAGAATAACTGCCTACCTATCCTGTTTCCCTGATCTATGACAAGAAAGCAATCTTTTTTGTCCCTGATTTATAAAAAAATCTCCCTGACAAAAACAAATACTGTAACAAGTCCCTGATCTGAAACAGAGAAAAGGTAAATTCCTCCTTACCTGAGCCTCCGTGATGGAACCGTTGACTCGTCCTCCAATCGCAGATCAGAAACAGTGGCTGGCCTCTTTTGAATGACAATTCAGTCAGAGGTCTTTCAGAGCAGAAGAACCAATGTGGCCTCTTCCCCATACAGTTTCATGTGACCGGGCCCATCTGACCTGAGCTAGAGCGAGAGTTTCCGGTCCAAAGGACCAATCTGTCAAAGGAAAATAAACTTCAAAATGATCAATACATGGCAGGTTCAGGTTAAGGCACTTTAATCTTGCAGCAAGGAGACAAAGACGTGCTAATACAGAGTTTGTCTAACTAAAATCAGGAAGTAAGATCATCTTTATACATTTTCTAACAAGACATTGCCTACCAAGCTGACATAACAGATCACAAGTTCTAACATCATTACTTCATAGCAGCTGTTTGTCCATGATTTTCTGCTTGCACTATCAATTTTATGAAAAACTTCCTAAGAAAAACAACATGGCCTTGATGACCACTGGTTAGATATAACTTCCCACTATGTTATGTTACCATTCAAGGTACTATAGCTAATTCGAGCACAAAGCAAGTACAGATTCTTCAAGCAGTCTTTTGTTTTATATATCTCTTCTTTTCTGCAGCTGTGCATGTTCTCATAACATGAACAGAGCTGATTGTTCATATTCAATCACATTATAGAAAACAGTATTGTTCTATTCATTCACTATTCATTCATTTTCCTGACCTAGCAGATAATCACCTGCTTCTCAGTACATTTCCAAAAGGCATAACATGAATTTTGCTGTGCTAGCAAATACTAGGTCAAGATGCATCTTGCAATTTCAGAAAGCATACTGCAGTTTGAAAAAGCATCTTATAATTTCATACAGAATTAAGCTGTACATAAAATAGAATGAAATGTGTTAACTCTTTTAGCTTCTAATGAGCACTAAACATATATATTAATACATATTTTCTGACAAACTGGAACAGATGGTTTCTAAAAAATAAGAATAAAATGATACATCAGTTTAGATGGGTGAAGGCTGACCTTTCCAAACATACTAGAGTAGTGAAAAAATAATTAGTTGTGGAGCTGTAAGCAAAGTGAGACAACAGGTATAATTGAATAAGCATCTACATAACAACAAAGAATTGTTGCTGACCAAACATACTAAATTATTGAGCAGCAGTGTGTGACTAATGGAAAGCAGAATAATTCAGGACCTCATAGAAACAATTAAGCAGAAATGTGCTAAAATCCTGACTGGTGAACCTGGTATGATCATAGGACAAACAGTACAATAACTGAAGTGGTGGAAACAAGCTTAAATAAAATTGGAAGGATGATGACTGCCTCAGATATACAAATATAGTCCAATAATGTCCAAACATAATACTTACCTCTTTTGTCTTTAGAAAATCTTTCTAAAAAAATGACAAGTGTTGAAGTATAAATTAAAAAATGTTAAAACAAATAAAAAAATTGTGGTTTTCTTGACATTCTACAACAAGAAATGGTAGGTTTTCCTGTAAAAGAAACCTGAGCAATGAACTTGTGAAACAAAATAATAAAATTATAGAACAAACTGGTGTTGTGGAAATTGCACTTTGGTTTAAGGAATTGGACAACATAGCCATTCACCAATCACACATATCTGGCAGCCTAGAAGCAATCATGTGTAGAACCCAAGCCTATTGAGTCTCTGAAGTGGGTGCTTCATATGAGCTAATCAGTCCTAATACTATTTGTGGCAATTGAACTTTAAAGTGCATGGTGTGTGTCATGCAAGCAGACATGCAATCATATTACTGACTGCACCATAATTCTATATATTCTAGAGTATACAGTGTGTACATTTGATTAATTGTTCCTACAATTTCCCTATCGACAGGCCATTACCAATTTTGGCTGTTTAATTACTAAATACTTAGGCATCCTTTTTTTCCTCCATTGGTACTGGCCTGACACCTAGGTGCCCCCATCCACACTATCTTATTGTCCCTGACTAATTCTAGTTTTGCTGGGGCAGTTGTGGATCCTTAGGGTGTTCTGGCAGCATAATACATCTTTGCATCCATCCTTATGGGTTTACTGCATGACCTCTCCATTTCTGCCCCACTGTCAGCAAAGTGGTTCAGTTCAGGGTGGCTGGGCATGGAATGTGATCAAACAATGTATCACCCCACCACCATGGCAGCTCATCAGGCCCACCTCTAACCTTATCGTCCATGCCTCCTTAAGAATCATCATCAGTCTTCACCAAGGCTCATCACAAAGATACACCCACATATGACTCTTCACCAGATAGGCACACCAATTCCCGCCAACCATTCAGTCAGTCACCCAAGTCATTAATCAAACAAAGTCACCTGGGTTATAATCAGGGCTTTATCCCTCTATGCCACCAGATCAGCTTTCATTAGTAAATACTAATGGGTGTCTATTATATTATTTTTTTCGAACACATTATTCAGGCATTCCTTTATTGCAGTGTTTTGAATGAGTGCATTATGTCAGTGTTAGACCTTCCCCCCTCGCACATACTGGAAATGTACAGAGATCACCTAAGACTTATCAATAAAGCATACTTTTAAGCCAATAAGACCCATTAAATCTGCATTCACAGAAGAAAATATTTTTCTCATAGGTAACTCTATAGATAGGAATACAAATTCTGTACTTACTAGAGTGGACAAGAACAGAGGACTCTAAGCTGCTTGTATGGTGGCAAGATGTGTGATGTAACCAGGACCCTAAGGTGCATTAAGGCAGACAATTATAACTATGACCTAATGGCGGTCGATGTGGAAGTGAATAACCTGTGGTGCTGCACCCAGAGGGACATGCAGAGAGACATAATGGAACTTAGTATGCAAGTGTCAGTGGCAGGTACTGAGTGGAATCATGCCTTCACCAAGAATTATGTGAATATACAAGGACAAGATAATTGGCTTTAAACAATTGGATAAGTAGTTGGTCTCATTCTAAAGAGATATAGTCTGTATCAGCCTGTGATGATTTGGCAGATAAGATTTCCTGTTTCACCAGGGATGGCTTACACCTGTCATATGAAGCATTCTAGCTAAAGTCTTCGCTGCCCCAATTATGCATTTTTAGGCAACGTAACCACTGAACATTCCTACATAGCAAACTGAAACTCAAATTTGGACAACGTCAAAGTGGCACTTCTCAATGCAAGGGGTCTAGACAGAAAGATACCTGTGCTTCATGCTCTCCTGCAATCTCAGACTCAAAGCCTGCAAAACATGGCATACCATCAAATCCCAGGAAAATCTATTACAGTGATGAGAGATAAAAAGCAAAATGAAATATAGTATAAGACATAATTAAAAAAAAAACTTAACTACTGTAACTTACAAAAGGCACAATAAAATAGTCCAAAACAAGTCTGTTCATCTGTTCAAATTTTAATAAACCCTCTCCAAAAACTACAGCCCAACCCCTTTTCTGAAGACACTTCAGGAACTATTGTAGATAACCTCAGCTCAACAAGTACATTACCTAATTCGTCAAAGACAATCCCACCACCCATCTACAAATCCCTCATCCACACAGTCATGAAGCCCTCTTCACACTCAAGACAGTCCCCAGTCTGCCACTGTAAAAAACTATATCTTTAAACTAAAAACTGCTAGTCCCATGGCAGACAGTCTCTAACCTGAATGCCTAGAAATTGCTACAGAAGCCGTAACATAACCCATATCAATACTAATAAATAGATCCATTCCTGAATCTAATGTCCCTGCCATCCTGAAAAAAATGTCCATAAAGGAGGACCCTTTGCCAACAACTCCAACTTCTGAACAATAAGAATCCTGTCCCCTCTGTCCATAGTCCTACATCATTGCAATCCTGTACAATTGCAGGCATATCTAAGCAATAACAATCTTTCTACTTCCACATAATGTGGTTTTCATTCTAATTGTAGGACAACTATTGTCCTACTTCACTTTGTCAATGCCTGTAACAAAAATAGAAGCTCCCTTACCTAGATCTACCAAACGCATCTGACACCATCTCACACAAGAAATTACTACAGAAACTGTTCTTATTAGGTCTCTCTCCCACCTCCACTTGATATTTAACAGCTACCTGATAGGCACTAAGCAGTCAAATGGCAGCATGAACACTCTTCTTTCCTACCCATTACAGTAGGGATACCACAGGGCCCTATACCTGAACAACTTCAATTTGTGCATATTATAGAAGACCTTCACAATGGTGTCAAGCATGCAACTCTTATACAATGTGCAGACAATTCTATGGTCATCGGTACAGCCTCCAACTTACAGCAACTACAAGAATTAACACAAAAAGCCTTTACATCCATAGAATCTTAACCCCTAAAACCCTAAATTATATATTTTAAACCCAAAATACCCTCCCACAGCAAATACATTATCAAAATCTCCTTAATAAATAATACACTGATTGAACAGGTCTTCAGCATAAAACTATTACGAGTCACTACTGACAACAGCATGAAAGTTGACAAGTTTTCAATCTACTATTAAAAAATACATGAAAAGCTTGGCCTTCTACACAGAGCAAAGCCTTTTCTAACCAATGGAGCTAGAGAAACTACAGTTAATGTCTACCTCCTGTCAACCCTACTAAGCACCTCCCTAGTTGTCACTATTCACAACACAAAATAAATCTGGAACAATGCTATAATAAAATTGCTTACTTTACAGTTAATTGCACTTACCAAACTCATAACTGTTATGGTATTAAATAATTCCTTCACCACATCCACTATCACTGTCACTGAAATTGCCTCAATACTAGTGAGGCATTAAATATCAAACAAAATACCTTCATACTATTTTACCCAAACACTGACTGGCACACTTGCATGTCTAAAAATAGTTATGCTCAGAGTTTTCTAGACTTCATTAATACCAACGGAATGGAGAAAACAGTAAAACTACCCACTAGAGGGTCTACTATCCTTTATCTGGTCCTTACCAACCTATCCCCTGACTAAACCTCTCCCCGCATTGCCTCATTCCTGGTTAACCTGACCATAAATCAGTCATTTTCTCTGTCAAGCTTAGTGGTACCACCCAACGACCAAGTGATACTATTTTTAGGGACGTCTGCTTGTAGAAAACCCATTAAAAATTCACAACAATTCCTTGAAAATGGACACTACTGAGAGGGCTGCTAAATTCACCTCTGATGAATACCAGCACCTGAATAGTTGTATATAAAAATCAGTACCCTTATGCCCTAAATATAACAGTAAATTCAGGAATAAACCTCTCCTGTGGAACTCCCATATTAAGAAATTGTACATCAAAAAGGTGGAACATAATGAAAGGCTGTAGGAAATCTTCATCTGCCTGCCTCAAAACTACAGTGATACCTGCAAACAAGGAAGCTAAAACACTATAAGCACAAGTAAAGCAAAGTATGAGCTTAAGGTTGCTACAGATTTCAAATAAAACTAGAATCTTTCTCCAGTTATTTCACAAAATTAAGGCATAATGTCCAACAATGGACTGAGCTCATCCATCATAATACTGTCATCCATTCTGATGCCAAGGATATATCTAATATATTAGCAAACAAATTTAGCGCTAACTTTACCCCTCCTACCCACATTGTTGCCCCCCACTATCCCTGAAAATTGTGTTTCCCCTAAAATCACCTTGGAACATGTATTAGTATCCCTGTCAAAGACTTAAAATAATGTTTCCATGGGACTGGGCAGCATACCATGCTGTATTCTTATCACCTCCACTTAAACTATTCAACCTCAGCCTATCTACAGAGTTTGTTATTGATGCCTGGAGTGCAATAATTATGACACCTCTATACAAGGGTGGCACCTCTGCAGACTTGAATAATTATAGACCCATCAGCCTCACCAGCCTTATATGTAAAACCATGGAATATATCATACAACTTTTTATGCAGACATAGAAAACTTAACTGATCTAGCTGGTTCACTTTCACAGAGTTCTCATATGCTTGGCATTCTCACTACACCCTGAGGCAGTCCTGAATTAATCCTGCACCTTCCATTCAGTTAAGGGATTTGCTTTGCTGTTTTGAACTTCATGTATTCATATTAGAGTGATGCTGCTTTATTTTTTTATTTATTTGATTATTTTTGCACTTTAAATCTTTTTAAAGTGCCTTAATATTGTACTGTGTGTTGATGGCTGAGATTTGCACTTTTGAGAAGCCAGCCAGTCAGTGTTACTGTGTAATTTGCTACATTTGTTGCTGGTACTTAATTGTTGCAATCCTGCCCATTTGGCCATGTTAAAGGGATTGTACATTAAACAGGATTAAGTCTGCATTCCAGTAGCACTGGGAGGTTGCCAGATTTGTCTTTGAGCTTGGATTCCCTTTGGTCAGCCTTTAGTGAGATTTGAAGATTGGCCAGAAGGCCATTTTGTTTATTTTAGCAGTTATTTCTGCTATAAATTCAGCATGTTTGCACCACTCCGAGGTCATTTTCATAGAGCTACAATCTGCTTGGCTTCTTTGTTTAATTCTGAGAGGGTCCTGTACCATCTTTGGCAAATAAGAGATTTATTTATTTTTTCTGTTTTGCACTTCATTTAACTGTAGTAGAGTGCTTCTGTTTTATTTTTGCTTTATTTGATTTTTTTCACATTAAATCATATTAAAGTGCCCTAGTATTATACTGTTTGCTGATTGCTGAGCTTTGCACTTTTGATAAGATTTCCAGAAAGTGTTACTAAGTAATTTGTTACTTTGTATTTGTTGTGGGTACTTAATTGTTGCATTCCTGCACATTTGACCTGCTAAAGGGATTTTCCATTAACAAGTATAAGGTCTGAATTCCAGTGGCAGTTGGAGGTAACCTGATGTGTCTGCAAGCTGAGAATCGCTATTATCTGCCATTGGTGCAATTTAATGATAGGCCAGAGGGCCATTTTGTTTATTTTAATCATTTCTGAGCTACCATAAAGTCTTCAGGTTTGCACACTATTCTGTGTTCATTTTCACAGAACTCCCATCTTCTTGGTATCCTTGCCAGACTCTGAGAGGCTCCTGAATTAATCCTGCATCAACCTTGGCAGATAGAATATTTATTTTACTGGTTTGCACTTTGTTTAATTATGTTAAGAGTGCTACTGCTATATTTTTGCTTTATTTGCTGTGTTTTATGCTTTAAATCATTGTAAAGTGCCATAATACTGTACTTTTCTCTGACTACTGAGGTCTGTACTTTTGAGAAGACTTCCAGGCAGTTTAATTGTGTAATTTGCAATGTATATTTGTTGTTGGTACATAATTGCTGAATTCCTGCACTTTTGGCATTGCTAAAACGATGGTCCATTAATGGGATTATGTTTGTATTCCAGTAGAAGTGGGAGGTTGTGAATTCTGTCTCTGAGCTGGAAATCACTTTGGTCAGCCTTTAGAGTGAATCAGTCATTGTTCAGAGAACCATTTTGTTTATTTTAGTATTTTTATGTGGTGCTATGAAGTCAGCATGCTTGTGGGACGCTGCTCTTACTGCACCTGTGCTTCACACTGCCCAATACAATGTCAAATACTTTGAATTAAAGCTTTCCCTATAAAAGACGACATCAGAAATCTCACCAGTACCTTGTTGCTTAAATAGTAACTGGCTTTTGGGTTGAGGAACACAGCCCTGCAACTGCAATTTATAACTGAGTAGCCAGCTGTAAATGTCTACTGTAATATCCACTAGTACAAAAGAACAAATTAAGGATATATAACCATGCATTTTTCTACTATCTCTGTAGCTATCTTGGTCGACCTGGCTATCTCAAGTCCATGAAGTAATTGTCTCATGCTTACTGACAACCAGCTCTTTCTAAAGCAAACTGATATTGTCTGTGAGAGATATAGTTACACATTGTCAATGCAGGAAAGGCCATGACTTACCAACAAAAACAACAAATGTGTTGCCAGTGACACACACGCACACGCACACACACACACACACACACACACACACACACACACACACACACACACACACACACACACACACACACACACACACACACACACACACTACACACATAGTATGGACTACACACATAGACCCACATATGCTGAAGCTTTTAAATCTAATCTTCTGAAACCTCAAAAGCCTACCAGACATCAGACACAAAGCAAGTATCCTTAGCAACCTCTAGAGAACTGTCTACAAAGTCAGCACACACCAAGGTGCATGCAGCGTCATCTCAAGGTGTCTCAGCCTCTAAAATCATAAGGCAAACCATCACACAACACAAGATTTTAGTCAAATGAAACAATATTGTGAGACACACACAGATGTTCTGCTCACCAGGCAGAGCAAGGAGATGGAAAGAGAAAGTGTCACAGTCAGCTGCCTGTCCAGGATCTACCTGATCATGCATACACCCATGTAATTTCACCACAGGTACCAGTATGATTCCATCATAGTCTATGTAAGTATAAACCACCTGAGACATAGCTTCATGGACAATATGAAGTAAGTCATTATGGAGCTCTTGGACTATGTGGCTCAAGCCACTAAAAGCATTCCTTTTTCTCCAAGGATGATGCCACTGTGCCATGAGAAGATAATTAACTTTAATAATTAACCTAGTTTTCTCACTCCAAGGGGGTACAGTGTTTGTTTACTTTAGATGATATGGTTGATAGACTATGCTGCTTTGCCAGGGATTGTCAGCATCTGCCCCCCCCCCCAGGTTTCAAATATTGGCTAAAACCATGTACACCCCTATAGTGCCTTCTAAGGCAGTACCAACCTGATAAATCTACCAACCTAGCTAAACCAAGTGAAAATAATCTGAATGTGTTACTGCACAATGCCAGGAGTCTAAACAGGAAACTCCACCCCCTACAAGCACTCTTCATCCTGTAGAGTATAGACATCTATGTAGTTACTGAGACTTGGTTAAAAGCTGCTGAGGGTACCAGACCAGTGTAAGGCTGTAATACCTACCACACATGTAGACCAGCTACTGCACATTTAGGGTCTAAGGTTGGAGAAGTCTCAATTTTCATCAAACACACCTCAAGGCTTGTCAAACATTATGACAAACTTTAGCATCTCCATGTCCAACTCAGTAAAGTCCGATATCATATCCTTACAAGCTGTAGGTACCTCTCCATAACCCAGAAACGGTAAACCCCATACCTCTTACATGAATGCATTAGAGACACACCCCGTTCAACCCTATACAATATTCATGAGTGATTTTAACTACCCAGACATTAACTGAGAGTCATACATGACCTCAAACATACAGGCCAAAAGATTCATGGACTTTGGGGGTATCAAGATGATAATTGACCTATAAACACCATGCCACCTTAGTTCTGTAATAAACAATTAATTTTACTACTGTTTCACTATTAATACAGCTTTTTGGTAAATAATATTAAAATGATATAACTCTTTTCACCTTCTATCTGAAAGTTTTTTGACTAAATCCCAACAAACTTCCCTGGGAAGGGTGAATTAAACCACCTAATTGTGAATCAGGACATCAAGGCTGTAAGAAAAAATGGATCCAGATTAGACTGATAAAACTTGAAACAAAAAAATAACTTACTATCTAAAAATACCATGCTATATCAAAAAGATGTTGACTGAATTTGAATATATGGACACTCAAACTTCTAAAACTGAATAATCAGCAGTATATACCCCAGAAAAAGAGATTATCTCTAAGCATGCACAAACTACAGGACAACAAAAGGACAAATACATCATTAAAATTAAAACAGATCAACTTATTGCACTTGAAGATCAAAAATTAACAATCCAACCACAGCAGTCTGCTATCCAGCAACGTTATGACCAGCTACAGTCATTTCGTACTACAATAAATCAAATTGCTAACAGGTTAGAAGGAACAAAGTTGAAACCATCAAGAATGAGATAAAAATTGAACATCTCCAAAAGGACTTCCAGTCCAATACTATGAGCATATATGATAACAAAATAAACTTCTGGACTTGGAAGCAAGAAGCAGTTACAATAATAAACTAGTGCTAGGATTATCTGAAAAATATGAGCAACCTAACTATTGGAAATTTTACATCAAATCTTTGGCTGTCTCCTGGAAAACAAAGCTAACAGGTTAGAAGGAACGGGAGTGAAAGGCATCGAGAATGAGATAAAAATTGACCATCTCCAAAAAGATTACCAGTCCAGTACTAAGTGCAGACATCATATACGAAATAGACTTATGGAGTGGGAAGCAAGAAGTAGATGCAGTAACAGACTAGTGCAGAATTATCTGAAAAATATGAGCAGCCTAAACTATTGCAAACCTTACAATAAATCATTGTCTGTCTCCTGGAAAATCAAGCTGAAGGTAACCAAATTATTATGAAAACAGTGCATCAGGCAATTTGAATGGTATCTATTTCCGAAAACTGTGACAAATCTACATTAACCTCCTAAACTACCAAGATGTTTCTAAAATTCTCCGCTACTGAAAAGAAGAATGTTTTCAACTGGAATAATAATAAGATTACCTTTGCCTAGAATCTTCTTCTTCTTCTTTCGGGTGCTCCTGTTAGGGGTCGCCACAGCAGATCAACTGACTCCTGCCTTTTTGTCAGTGCCACTGTCTCCAACCCATATAAAATAGATGGTCTCACTACCCTTTTGTAGACCTTCCCTTTCACTCTTACTGGTACTCGTCTGTCACAAATCACTCCTGACACTCTTCTCCACCCACACCATCCTGCCTGTACTCTCTTCTTCACCTCTTTTCCACACTGACCATTACTCTGAACTGTTGATCCCAATTACTTAAACTCATCTACCTTCACCACCTCTGCTCCCTGCATCCTCACCATTCCTCTATCCTCCCTCTCATTCACACACATATATTCTGTCTTAGTCCTGCTGACCTTCATTCCTCTTCTCTCTAGAGCATATCTCCACCTCTCCAGGATCACTTCCACATGTTCCCTACTCTCACTACAGATCACAATGTCATCTGCAAACATCATAGTCCACAGGGTCTCCTGTCTGATCTCGTCTGCCAACCTGTCCATCACTATTGCAAATAAGAAAGGGCTCAGAGCTGATCCTTGATGTAATACCACCTCCCCCTTAAACGCATCTGTCACTCCCACCACAGACCTCACTGCTGTCACACTATCCTCATACATATCCTGTACCATTCTTACATACTTCTCTGATACTCCTGACTTCCTCATACAATGCCACAACTCTTCTCTAGGTGCCCTGTCATATGCTTTCTCTAAATCCACAGACACAATGCAACTCCTTCTGACCTTCTCTGTACTCCATCAACACTCTCAGAGTAAATATCACATCTGTAGTGCTCTTTCCTGGCATGAAACCATACTGCTGATCACTAATCATCACCTCCCTTTTTAATCTAGCTTCCACTACTCTTCCCCATAACTTCATGCTGTGACTGATCAGTTTAATCCCTCTGTAGTTACGACAACTCTGCACATCACCCTTATTCTTAAAAATCGGTAGCAAAACACTTTTTCTCCATTCCTTGGGCATCCTCTCACTTTCCAAGATTTCTTTAAACAATCTGGTTAAAAGCTTCACTGCCATTTCACTTAAACACCTCCATGCTTCCACAGGTATTTCACATGGACCAACAGCCTTTCCGTTCTTCATCTTCTTCACAGCTATCCTTACATCCTCCTTGCTAATCCACTGCACTTCATGATTCACTATCCGCACATCATCCAACCTTCTCTCCCTCTCATTCTCTTCATTCATCAACCCCTCAAAGTACACTTTCCATCTGCTCAACACACTCTCCTCACTTGTGAGTACATTTCCCTCATTATCCTTTATCACCCTTACCTGCTGCACATCTTTACTAGCTCGGTCCCTATGTCTAGCCAATCAGTACAGGTCCTTTTCTCCCTCCTTAGTGTCCAACCTTTTATACAACTCTTCATATGCCTTATCCTTAGCCTTCACCACCTCTCTCTTTGCCATGCACCTCATCTCCTTATACTCTTGTCTACTTTCTTCATCTCTTTGACAATCCCACTTCTTCTTCGCCAACCTCTTTCTCTGTATACACTCCTGTACTTCTTAATTCCACCACCAGGTCTCCTTGTCCTACTTCCTCTTTCCAGATGTCACACCAATCACCTTTCTAGCCATCTCTCTTTCTAGCTCTGCTGTAGTTACCCAGCTATTCAGTAACTCTTCACTGCCAACCAGTGCCTGCCTTTAACTCTTCCCTGAACATCACCTCACAATTACCCTTTTTCAATTTCCACCATTTGATCCTTGGTGCTGCCCTCACACTCATCCTCCTCTTCTTGATCACCAATGTCGTCCTACAAACCACTATCCTATGCTGCCTAACTACACCACTTTACAGTCTCCAATCTCCTTCAAACTGGCCCTTCTACATAAGATATAATCCACCTGTGTGCATCTTCCTCCACTCTTGTATGTCACCCTATGCTCCTCCCTCTTCTTAAAATACGTATTCATCACAGCCATGTCCATCCTTTTCACAAAATCCACTACCATCTGACCATCTGCATTCCTTTGTTTAACACCATACCTACCCATCACTTCCTCATCCCCTCTGTTCCCTTCACCAACATGCCCATTGAAATCTGCTCCAATCACCAGTCTCTCACCCTTGGGTACAGTCATCACCACTTCATCCAACTCACTCCAAAATTTTTCTTTCTCATCCATCGCACACCCAACTTGTGGAGCATATGCACTAACAATATTCATCATTACACCATCAATTTCCAGCTTCATAAACATCACTCTATCTGACACTCTTTTCACCTCCAAAACACTTTTAGCATATTGCTCCTTCAGGATAATGCCTACGCCATTTCTCCTCCCATCCACACCATGATAAAACAATTTGAAACTGCCTCTGATACACCTAGCCTTGCTCCCCTTCCATCTGGTCTCTTGCACACACAATATACCAACCTTCCTTCGGTCCATCATATCAGCTAGCACTCTCCCTATACCAGTCATACTGCCAACATTCAAAGTTCCGACCCTCACTATCACAGTCCTAGCCTTTGCCTGCCTTCAGGCATGCCTTACTCCTCTTCTCCTCCTTTTTCCAACAGTAGACCAATTTCCGCCAGCACCCTGTTGGCCAACAGTACTGGTGGCAGTCATTGTTATCCTGGGCCTCGACCAATTTGGTATGTATTTCTGTACTGTTGTCTGCATGTATGATTTGGCAAAATTTTACGCTGGGTGCCCTTCCTGATGCAACCCTCCCCATTTATCCAGGCTTGGCACCGGCACAAAAAATCCAAATTAAGCAAGATCGACAAAACTGGCACCATTTTCCTCATATTTAATTTCTAACAAGATTGAACTTCAGATGAGATATCCCTTGGCATTGATTTTGCAGGATAAAGAGTTAAGTACACAACTGGGTCCATTCAAGGAAGCTAAACAGACCTTTATTGATGTATTTAACTTCTTCCCTGAATGAATGCTGTGTGTTTTGAGCAAGGGTGTTGGTGATTTGACTTTTTGTCTACTTGTCTGCATGTTGTGATGGGGGGAGACTGGATTGTGAGAAATGTGAATCTGTTATTAGGTTGACATTAGCTCATAAGGCTCTAAGAACTTTTTGTACCTTGATCTTCAAATATGCATGTTTGTTCCTTGGGACAATTTACACCCAGTGATAATTGACTAAAGCACTTCCTGTTTTCAAGTTAAGGAAGTCTCTCTGTGATTGTTTGCTAACCATTCTTCTAGTTGTAACTACATGAAATAATCACATTTTCAAACAAAATTACATATACATTAAGACTAAATATGTTACTGTTTGCATTCTCTTTTATATTAAACTTTCTAATGTTCACATGGTCAATGAAAATCTGCAAAATGGCTGTGTTAAGTCAAAGATTATAATTTATGTTATTATAGTTCTTCTTTCACTTTAATTGCATTATGTTATATAGAAGCTGAGGCTTATGAATAGCAGTGTTGTAGAACAGCTATGTTTTATATCTCCCACATAAAGGGAATTTTTATCTTGACTTTTATTATGAATATGTTAAATTGGAAAGGGTACATAATAGACCAGTGTTTGTGTACTATGTTTATTTGGTTCATAGGTTCATAGGTTCATAGGTGTGTACTAGGCTAATGGCCCTGGAGCCTTTACAAGCATAGCCCATAGGACTACCCTCTGTCGAGCAGAGCCCCTGGAGTGATCCCCAGGGAGAATTTTCTTTTTTTTTTTCAAAACAGGTTTATTGTTTTAACATATAAGAGAAATATCATAACAATTTTATACAAGTAATTAAAAATAGGTATTATTATAATATTCAACAAAACAACTAAAGTATTTACAAAGACATCCACTACAATCAGATCAATTAATTAAACTAAAATACCGTGCTATTGAAATTAGAATTTTTTTAACAAATTTTGTAAATTACCCCATACAATATAATATGATGTTTTTCTAGTTGTTCTCATTCTAATTGTGCTTATTTCCATATGGCACATTATATTCATAACATTTTTAAATTCATTGAATGAAGGAGGTGTATCTGAAATCCAATTTCTAGTTATTATTTTCCTGGCCACTGCTAGGATAGACCATAACAAGAGAAGCTTAATCTTTTTAACACATTGAGGTACAGGTGTGTTGAATAATATAAGAGATTTAGAAATAATGAAATTATCTGTAAAAAGAGCCTGCAAAAATTCATTAATTGACTTCCAGTATTCTTTCAACTTCATACAGTCATAAAACATATGAGCCCAGTCAGCATTAATTTCTACATTACATCTCTTACATAGATTATCTTTATTATTTATTTTATTCATCATTAAAGGTGTATAAAAAAATCTATGTAAAAATTTCCATGTATAAAGTCTCCAGACAATGGAAGATGTAGTTCTATAAGCAGATTCCAATATATATTGTTTATCTTGTTGAGTTGGTGGGTCCCCATTAATAGAGGTGAAATAATTCCAGTATGAATCTACACTGTAAAACGTTTCTTGTCTGATAATTTTATGTATATATGAAAGTTTACCTTTATCAGAAACTTTATGCTGTAAATTTAATATCAAGTAATCAATCAGTTTTGGAATAGATTCTTTAACTGTTATAGACATTAGATCTATTCTATCAATGAGATGTTGTCTAAAGATCTGAACCTCTAACCAGCAAGTTTCTCTTAGATCAAATTCTTGTTTTAAGAAATCTAGATTTTTAACTTTATTATCAGATATCAGCTGATACCAGTACTTTAGATCATTATCTATAGCTAAATGAGCTCCTTCAGAAGTAGATGACATAAGCATACCCTGAGTATACATTATAGGGAATACAATAAAATTCCATTCCTATACTTAGGGTGCATGAATATAAAGTTACGATAACTAATAATAATATTTAATGGGTAACAAACCATATGTTTAGGTGTAATAGGTGAAGTACAAAATTCCTTTAGCAACCACAACATGGAGTTATTTACAATCATATTTTTATGTGTTAAGGAGATTTTCATGAAGTGCATACTAATTAGCTCCCAATAATCTTTCCATTTTGCGATATATGACTGATCTATTAATAAAGTAATAACTTTTATAATAGAAGAGATAATATATAAATTAAAGTCTGGAAAAGAAATTCCCCTTGAGACCAGCTATTAGTATGTTTCTTTAATGCAATCCTAGGTCTATTAGGTGCCCATAAGAAATTTAACATTAGTGTATTCAGTTTCTTGATAATTATTTTTGTAGGTGAAAGTATTATTGATTGTATTAAGTATAAAATCTTGGGGAATATTATCATTTTAATAATTGTAAGTCTCTCCTCCATAGTAAAACATATTATTCCAGGTATTAAAAGATTTTGTATATTAAGAAAACAGGTATTATAGTTATTATATATAATAGATTTAATATATTTAGATAGTATTATACCTAAATAAGTTATCTGACCTGAATTGGGTACATATTTAGTAAAATCAATAATGAGAATATTTTTCGTGTATATATAGGTAGTATTTTAGTTTTTCTTCATTGAATATTAAACCAGAAATACTTTTAAAATTCATCATTTTATCAAATAAAGACTGCATAGAAGAATTAGATCCTGCTGATGTAATTAGAACATCATCTGCAAAAGTTGAATTTTGATGTTGTATTTTCGTCTATTTCAAAACCCTCTATGTCAGTACTTTTCTAATCAAATTAGCCCAAGGCTCCATTACTAAAGTGAATAATAGTGGAGAAAGTGGACATCCTTGCTTTGTACCTTTAAGAATGGGTATTTTTGTGAAACATATGTTCCTACCTTAATATAAGCCAGCGTTCCTTTGTATAAATGCTCAATTAAATTTACAAATGCATCAGAGAAGTTTGTGCATTTCAGTAAGGTAAACAGATAGTCCCAACTTACTAAATCAAATGCTGAACCTATATCAAGACTAATAAGTGTTAAATCTTTCTTTTCCTATTTGCAAAATCAATTAATGTTAAAGTTCTTCTTATATTATCAAAAGTATTTCTATTTACAATGAAGCCCATCTGATCTATATCTATAATGCCGGGATGATTGTCTTCAATCTATCAGCAAAAATACTCATAAACATTTTATAATCAACATTAAGTAATGAGATGGGTCGATATGAAGAACATCTAGTTGGATCTTTATTAGGTTTTAAAATTGGTGAAATAAATGTATATTGCCAAGATGGGGGGGGTTATTAACTCAGTTTGGGCCAAAATAAAAACCTTATGTATTAATGAATATGTAGTTTTAGAAAGGATTTTATATATCTCTGGTATAATACCATCATTACCCGGTGCTTTGTTTGATTTAAGCTTATTTATTTGTGTAATAACTTCTCTATATGAAATACTCTTGTCCAATAGTTTAATCTGTTGTTTATTAAGCTTTTTATTCATGTTTGTGGTTATAAACTCCTTTATTTTATCTTTAGGTTCCATGTTAATGTTGTTATGGTTAATCTTGTGAAAGTGATTTCTAAATTCATCCAGTATTTCTGGTATACTAGAAACATTCTTCTTTTCCTTAGAGAAAAGATTTCTTTGATATGGTTTTGTTTATTCAATCTTTTGTTTTATTTTTAAGTCTATGTAAGTATTTGGGGCTTATTGAATAAGACAAAACTTATATTTCTCTAAAGTTATTTTAACTTTATGAGTTAAAATTTCTTTGTATTTCTCATTTAGTTTGTTTATTTCTTCAATAACTTTCTTGTCCATAATATTTTCTTTATTATTATGTTTATAAGAGTCTAATTTACTTTGAATATCTAACAATTCCTTATCCCAAGATTTCCTTTTATTATTATACCATCTGATACTTTGTCCATATAGATATGATTTTAAGGCATCCCAAACATAGACAATGGAGACTTCAGGAGTATTATTTATGTCTAGAAAATGTTGTACTTCTGAAAGTATATATTCTTTATAGTCTTTTAGCTGAGTTAAGTATGCTGGTATCCTTTTGATCTGAACATTATGAGTATTTTTATCATGAATTCAAAACAATTGAGTTATGATCAGATATAGGACATGAAATGATTTTGGAATTAATTAAATCTGTTACCATCTGGTTAGAAATAAAGACCCCATCTATTTTTGAATAAGTTTTGTATCTGTTAGAAAAAAGGTGTATGGTAATGATTTTGAATCTAT
Organism: Protopterus annectens; assembly: GCF_019279795.1. Lineage (NCBI taxonomy): Eukaryota > Metazoa > Chordata > Ceratodontiformes > Protopteridae > Protopterus > Protopterus annectens. Next base: position 88,631,950 of record NC_056730.1, on the reverse strand, counting down.
CTGATTATTAATATCATTCAAATGATAAGAATTAGCAAAATCATTTAAATGTTTTGCATTAGATGTAATTCTTCTTTTCCTTATAGTGGTAGTATCACTTTCATGTAGTATACAATTAAAATCACCAGCTAAAATAATATCCCTATAGAGAATGATATGATCTTATCAATATGATGTTTCACTGTATTAATACCAATTCCAGGTATCCAATATACATTAATTAAAGTGTAAGTCTTCCCATTAATTTGTATTGTAACCATATAAAACATTCCTTTGTCATCCTGATAAGACTTAATGGTTTTAGGAATGGGCATACTTTTATTCCATAAAATAGCCACTCCTCTTTTTTTTGAGTGTGCTCTGAACTAACCAATACTGTATACTTATTAGTGGCTAGTTTATCAATATCTTTTGTCAAGAGATGGGTTTCTTGCAGGAAGACTAGATTGGCCTTGTGTAAATTAATGTATCTTATTAGGCTTGCCCTTTTACACGGATTATTCAATCCATTAATGTTTAAAGAAATTCCTTTTAAAGATGTGATTTGGCATTTTTAAAACTCAAGAATCTTATGATCGAAATAACAAATAACAAGATAAATAATGTTACATCTCCTCTTTTAGGTGTACCTTTAAATATAGCTGTATTTATTAAATCTCTTATGGGATGTTGTATAGGATTCAATTTTGTTTGTAGTGACAATGAGTGTACAAAATATATTGTGGATGTCAAAACTATATACATATAACAATGAACAAGTGAAAATAATGTAAGGATTAAACCTTGCATCCAGCCTGGAGTTGAAAACTCCAACTTAGAGTAGTATTTACTACTCAAGTTAACCCCCTACCCTAAGCAGCAGTACCTCAGCTACCACCTTATCAATTTAATACTAGTTATATTTAACTGAGGTTAACAGTTTTTAATTCAATTATCTATCAAGACAAAACTACACATTTGGTAAAACAGCATCATATAAACTAAAATAAACTTTTTTTTTTTTTAAAAACTGTTCATACTGCTATATAGATCTATGTAATATATAACACTTGTATTCAAATAGCATTCAAATAATCTTGATGTTAGAAATCAAGAGGAGAGAAAATTAGGTTCTAACATTCATTTAAATCAAAAACTTTGGCTAATATGATTCAGACATTACATATATTAAGATGCATCTATTTTCTGTCATGTGAATACTATTAACAGCTTCCAAAAAAAAAAATTTGAATTGTTTGTATATGAGCATTTACTTAAACTCATTATTGTCAATAAAGTAAAATATTGTATTCATAAAAATTATTATAAATCATATTGCATAGTTATGCAAATTCTCAGAAACACTTGCATTATTAAAAAAAAAAAAAAAAAAGCCATCACACACATACACACAGACACACACACACATACATACACACACACATACACATACACACACACACACACACACACACACACACACACACACACACATATATATATATATATATATCTGATCTCACTGAGTTGTGTCTTTGTTGAGCACTATCCTACTTGCTGTCCCTAGAATAAATCTGTCTGCTTTATAGAAAATAATGCACAGCAAACACATTTTAGTAACCAGATTTTACAATCATGCTAACCTACTGCTTTAAAATATATCACATGACATTTCTTCCAGAATAGAATTATAAAATTGTTTATGCTTGTCAATCAGATGAATTAAATGAATTATAATAAAGTATATGTTTGGAACAGAAGTTTTAACACAGATTATTATGCTGCTGTTAAGTAGATTTTCAAAACATTTAAATAAATGTTTCATTTTCTATGCCTTCTAAAATAAGACATTTACTTACTACAAGAAACTACATCATTTAAACTCGTTATAACTGACATATTTTATGAATAGAGTATTTTTCCTGAATCTGTGGTGTGTCAGTATGATAACTAGGTCAGAGGTTATACTAACTGCTTTCAGTTTCTCTGTGAGAATTCTGTGAGTTGAAGCTTTTGAAGTAGTTCATGGACACTGTGCATGAGACAGCCCACATCCCAGATTGTCTCCCTTAACATTTTGGCGGGAAACTTATTAAAACTTGTGACAAACATTCATTTTGTCAATAGAGTAAAATATTGTATTCATAGAAATTATTATAAATCATATTGGATAGTTATGCAGATTCTCAGAAACACTTGCATTATTATATAAAAAAAAAAAAAGCCATCACACTCACACACACACACACATACACACACACACACACACACACACACACACACACACACACACACACACACACACACACACACACACACACACACACATATATATATATATATATCTGATCTCACTGAGTTGTGTCTTTGTTGAGCACTATCCTACTTGCTGTCCCTAGAATAAATCTGTCTGCTTTATACAAAATAATGCACAGCAAACACATTTTAGTAACCAGATTTTACAATCATGCTAACCTACTGCTTTAAAATATATCAGATGACATTTCTTCCAGAATAGAATTATAAGATTATTTATGCTTGTCAATCAGATGAATTAAATGAGTTATAGTAAAGTATATGTTTGGAACACAAATTTTTAACACAGATTATTATGCTGCTGTTAAGTAAATTTTCAAAACATTTAAATAAATGTTTCATTTTCTATGCCTTCTAAAATAAGACATTTACTTACTACAAGAAACTACATCATTTAGACTCATTATAACTGGCATATTTTATGAATAGAGTATTTTCCTGAATCTGTGGTGTGTCAGTGTGATAACTATGTCAAAGGTTATACTAACTGCTTTCAGTTTCTCTGTGAGAATTCTGTGAGTTGAAGTTTTTGAAGTAGATCATGGACACTGTGCATGAGACAGCCCACATCTCAGATTGTCTCTCTTAACATTTTGGTGGGAAACTTATTAAAAACTAGTGACAAACATTCATTTAGTAGTGTAAATGTATGTAAACATGACAAAACCTTCACAATGTATTCCACAGACCATTACAGCCTCTTACTTCTTTTCAGAAAGAGAAACAAATTGAATCACAGCTTGCCATTAAATCTTCAGATATTTTGACTGGTTATGAAACAAAACATTATAACTGACATATTTTATGAATAGAGTATTTTCCTGAATCTTTGGTGTGTCAGTGTGATAACTATGTCAAAGGTTATACTAACTGCTTTCAGTTTCTCTGTGAGAATTCTGTGAGCTGAAGCTTCTGAAGTAACTCATGAACACTGTGCATGAGACAGCCCACATCTCAGATTGTCTCTCTTAACATTTTGGGAAACTTATTAAAACTAGTGACAAACATTCATTTAGCAGTGTAAATGCATCTAAACATGACAAAACCTTCACAATGTATTCCACAGATCATTACAGCCTCTATGTAAGTGAAATTAAGCCCAAAATTACCAACAAGCAATAAAACTCAACATTCTTCTCCCAACTCAATTTTCATACAAATCCTATTATTCACTGTGCCCACACAATCAAAAGCATTTCTATATATTAATAAAGAAAAGAAAAGAGAGTAGAAAATAAAAGGAGTGAGGCAGAAATAAAAATGTAAGAGAAAGCTGTAAGAAGTATATACAATGGAATGTTACTTACTGTTTATATTAATAGAGTTAAAAATAAAACATATTATTTACTCTTATTTAGTTCTGATTATTATTAGTTAAAGCATAACAGATTATTTACAAACAAGCATAAGCAGTATAATCAAGAAAGTATAATTAGAAATAGCATTTGAAGAACTTATAAAAACTTTTACAAGGAATAAATATGTTATTATTCTATTAATGATATTTTCATTACTGTTCACTCCCTGCCCTCCCCCACCATTTGCCCACTACATAATCTAAATAGAATGTCATTGTTTAAACAAAGAAAATAATAAAAGGAGAAGGAAAAAAAAGGTAAAGATAAAAAATGTATCAAATTACTAACCTTACTTCTTTTCAGAAAGAGAAACAAATTGAATCACAGCTTGCCATTAAATCTTCAGGTATTTTGACTGGTTATGAAACAAAACATTTCTTTGCACATAGAGAATAACTTTGATTAAATCTTTTCCAAAATATTTGTGGCTTTCTGGAAATGCAGGAACTATATTCAAAAAGATTAATAATGAACTAAAATGATGAGAGAAAAAAAACATATAACAAATCATTTGTTTTTAGTCTCTTCTTCTTCTCTGAAGTCTTCCACTTAAGCTTCAGTTGCCAATCTCTTTAATGAAGAACTAGCCCATTCCATTTCTTCTATTTTATCCAAAATCCTTTTTCTTTGACAAACAGTAAAGCAGAGTCTAAATCATCGAAAACCTTAGGACCATCAGGAAGGAAGATTTTAAGCTTGGCAGGAAACAGAAGGTATGTTTTAAACTGTGCTTTTTAAGCTCCCTTATTAGTGGCAGAAAAACTTTTCTTTTAGCTATTACCATGGAAGAATAGTCATTGTCAAAACGCACAGTTGTCTCATTAATCTTAACAGGAGCTTTAGCCCAAGCAGATTTAAGAACCATCTCTTTATCAAAGATGATAGAAATCTAACTATAACTGATCTAGGATATTTTTGTTAGAGTTAGTATTAGCTATAGATCTATGTGCTCTTTCGATACCAAAAGAGAATGCTTCTGTTAAGTCTAAAGTTTTAGGGAGCCAAGTTGTTAAACAAGAAGTAATATTGTTACCTTCAATATTTTCTGGCAGTCCAAAAATCCTAATGTTATTGCGCCTAGATCTATTTTCCAGGTCATCCAGCTTTGTTTGTAAATGTGTATTTTGTTTCAGCAGAAACTCAATGTTGATTTCCTCTTCTTGGATTCTATTTTCCATGTCATTCACAGCTTCTTCTATGCCTGTCATCTGGATCTTCTGTTGTTGCAGGTCTGTATGTAACAGGTCTTTTTGTTTTGTAGTTTTTTCTATGAAGGTGTCTATTTTAGTATCCATTTTATCCATTTTATCAGTAAGTTGCTGGATTATAATTATCAGAGACGGAAGTTCTTTCTTGATGCTGGAGTCTTGAGAATTTGTCTTACTGGAACTCATTTCAGACTGATAAACTGACAGGAAAATTTCCACAGTGATTTCTGACAGGAATATTGTTAAGATTTCCTTTCTTTTTTAGATATAGTTCAAGAACTATATAAAACAAACGCATTTAGAAAGAAAATTACTTCAAAAATTATTTTTTTAAGTAATTAATTCCTGTCAGTGTAATGAAATTGGTGGAGCTGAAGAAATCTGCTGCTATCCTGTGTTCATCCTTGGCCACACCACCCCCCCAGGGAGAATTTTCTATTTGCCATCCACTCATCAAGATTTCTCTTGAAGAGGGCCAGTGAGGTGCTCTGCTTGACTTGTATTGGAAGTCTATTCCATAGCATGTGCAGTCTCTGTGTTATGAACCTGTCCCTCCAGCATGTTCTCTTGATTGTGGTAACTAGAGGGAGACAATGACCTCTTTCTTCCTGGATACAAAACCCTTAGTAATGAGATGTGCCACATTGAAGGACTTTCTGACCATAGTGGCAGTGTGATGGTCAAAAGAGAGGTTGCTGTCAACCTGTGTTCCCAGATTTCTTATAACTCTTTCTGTGTTCAGTGGACTACCATTGATGTGGTAATTCATGGGAACTGGGCTTTTCCCAAAGGGGATGATGACACATTTTTTTGGCATCGAGCTTAAGGCCATGGTTCTGACACCAGTTGATGGTCTCAGTGAGGCCTTTCTGGAGGATGTCAACATCGCTTGGAGAGTTAATAATAGCTCCCAACTTTCAATCATCTGTGAAAATTTTCAGCCAGAGGCCCTTCTTGTTGGCTTGGACTTCAGAGTAGTAGATACCAAACAGGAGATGACCCAGGACCGAACCCTGTGGGACTCCACTCATGACTGGTCAGCCATCTGACTTGGAGTCAGCTACTTTCACATTGTGGGTTCTATCTGTTATCCAGTTTGCAACCCACCTAGTGATATAGAGGTTGATGCCTAGCTTAGTGTGTTTTTCTATGATTCCTGAGTGGGGAATGGTATCAAAGGTTTTGGCCAAATCAAGGCAGGCTGTATGAACCACCTTGCCTTCATCTACAGTTCTGGTGACTGACTCAAAGAAGTTGGCCAAGTTGTGAAGGCATGATCTACCCTTCACAAAACCAAACTGTGTGGGATCCAGAATTTGGAGATTCCCTATATCCTTGTTTATTAGGTCCATGGTGATTTTAATCCTTTATACTATGTTATATTAGTCTCCTCCTGGAATTGTAAAATAGAGGTTTGAAATGGCTATTTGACAGGAAGAGTTAATTGCCATTTGCCCTTTTTTATTAAGTCCATTTTTAATTTTTTATTTCAAGTTATATGACAGATCTACTTTTTATCCCATTAGTACGACCATAAAGAATATAGATGAGGATAACTGACTCATGGAACATTAAGGTAATTCAAACAAACAAAAAGAGGAATTTATTCTTTCATTTATTTTATAAATCAAAAGCAGAGATTATATTTGTACAAGAGACGCACATGACATCTAAACAGTGGTCTCAAGTCACAGAAAAAAATGGATCAATGTAATTATTGAATCAGTCAATAAATCAAACAGCTATTATTATTATTAAAAAATCTCTCAATGATACACTTTTGTAATGCAACTCAGTCCTTGAAGGGAGATTGCATTATGTAATAATTAAAAATATTTCTCTTGACAAATCTGTATTAGTTTTAAATGTCCATGCACCCTCTACTAAACAAAATGAATTTATTATGATACTATATAAGATATTAAGCCATTTCCCTAATTATTACTATATTTCTGAAGGGGATTGGAATGCTGTTCCTGATCCCAGGGTGGACAGAAGTAATAAGAGCAAATCTTATAACTATGCATCTACTGCAATCTCAAAGTTAAAATCAGATTTTAATCTATTTGATCTGTCTAATTTTTAAAGTAACAGTACCTCACTATTAAAATTTATGCATTATTCTCATTGTTACAAACCATGGGATAGATTAAACTTCTTTTTGATATTGGAAGTCTTTTTAAGAACTGATTATACTTTTATATAGATCCCAGGTGCTTTTAAGATCACTCTAAAATTACTCTCTGTATTGGTTGGTCTAATATTTACAAAGCAAAAAATAACAGTTACCACCAAACATTAAATCCTAATTTACTGAAAAAAAGAAGATATTAAAACTGAAATTAGTTACTTATTAAGTAACTTTTTAAACAGTGCCTCCAATTTTTAAATTCCACTTGACATCCACTGGACTGCCATTAAAACCCAGAGTAGAGGTACCTTTATAAGTAAAGTCTCCTTTTAGAAAAAATCTTATAGATTAAAGGTATAAAGACAAGATTTGCAAATTTGAACAGGAACTTTATCTTGATTACAGAGCTGTTGCTGTGGGATATCTAGCTGATCATCAGAAATAACTTTATCTACTACATACAACATAACAGTCATTTTATAAAATGAAATCTTTAGCTAAATATTTGGAATGTGCACAAGCTCCTTCCAAGCATTTGACAAGACTTATAAATATCAGTAAGACCTCCCTCTGAATAACTGAAATGTCACATCAGGATAAACTCTACAATAGTAGGCAGGAGATTATGAAAAGGTTTGTTCAAATATATACACATTTCTATGGTGACCATAACATCTTCTCTACACCACAAGAATGAGACCAATTTTAAGCCATCTAACATTAACAAAAAGTAACCAATATCAGCAGAATATTCTTGCAGCACCATTTACCCAGCAAGAAATTTTACAAGTAATAACAAACCTTCAACCTGATAAATCACCTGGATCAGATGGTCTTGTAGCAGAGTTTTGCAAAACATTTGCTCAAAATATTTAAAAAATATTATTGGCACACATTTAACTGTATAATGACAATGGTATCTCAGATTTGTACCTCAGTAACTCTAAAACAATATTTATCCCTAAATCCAACTCTGATCTTAAAAATCCATTACATTATAGACTTATATCTCTTATCAATGTAGATATTAAGATATTGCTTCAGTCTTGTTTAATTAATTAAAACCCATACTACCAAATCTAAATTCCCCAAATCAATCCAGATTTGTGTAAACCAGACAGGTTTATGCTCATTCAATAACATTAGATACTCTGATTGCACTCTCTAAACATCACAACTACTCATTTTTTTAAATTTGTGCTGAGTGCATAGACAGCTTTCAAATGGCTACATTTAGATGTCCTGTTTTCGTTTATGCCATGCATTGGATTGGCACAAACTTTATTAATCTAATTAAAATTCTTTATTCTAATACCCACACATCTTTATATATTATTAAAATTGTCTCTTCTCCAATCACAATTATTAAGGGAACAAGACAAGCTTGTCCTCTGTCCCCGTACTTACTTCATTTACATAGGGAACAATTGTTTCTTCTTATAACGTGAAAGCCATTTCACCTTATACCAGAAATTTGTAATGCACCCAAACCTTTAATGACTTTTGCTTATGACCTAAATCTTTATTTTCCCTATGTAACATAGACTTACCAAAAATCCTACATAATATTGATATTTTCTCAGTTTTCTAAATATAAATTAAATTTAGCCAAATCTTCTATTTTTCCTCTAAAGCCAACGTATAACTTATTAAATTTCTTTCCTAAATCTGAACTTAAGATAGATAATTCATGAAAACACCTAGGCATAATTTTCCATCAGAATTCTGTCTTTTTCTATCAAGAAAACTTTGCAAAATTATGGTCAAATATTGAACATGATATTCTCAAATGGAATAAAGTTAATCTTTCCTTGTTATCTAACACTGTCATTGTCAAAATGAATATCTTACCAATATTTCTTTTTCAATTTAATGCATCTAGTTTAATAGTACATTGTACATTTTTTTTCAGAATGTCAGTGTAAAATTATTTAAACTTTTATGGTCTCCAAAATCTGTCAGGATCAGCTACCAAAAATTAATCTACTCCAAAATTATGGTGGATTGAGTCTTCTTAACATCAGACTTTATTATGATATAATTAACTTTAATATACTAATAATAATAATAATAATATCGGAATATAGTCCTAAATTGAATAAGTGGTGTCCTATTTGGGTTAAATTATGGTATAAGTATATGTGTAAATACCAGTATAATACTAAAGCCTAACCCTTCAAAACAAGGAAAATCTTAAAACTCTTAAAATATGTAAATTTTTAACACAAAGGATAAGAATTCTCCAAAACTTAATTGATTGGTTATGCCTTAAAAGTTAATATACATTGTTTCAATCAATTCATTAAAACACTAATTTAAAACTGAATAATTTAATGCTCAGTCTTTTTAACTAGCCTCCACTTAAAGAACAATATGTAATGGACTTTTATATATATATATATATATATATATATATATATATATATATATATATATATATATATTAGCCTCTTACTTAGTGACTTGATCAAGCCTCTAAATTTTCCCAAAATTTATATTAAGACAAATAAAAGAATTAACCTCAATGCTCTTAAATAAATCTAAAATTAGTGATCATAATATAAATTTGTGTAAACAGTTATGGACTGCTTTCAGCTCAAAGAAAATGTTATCTAATATATATAAATTAATTACATCTATCAAATATCAAAACTCTAATATTTAATCTAAGTATAGGACTGGTCTTAATATATCAGTTATACATAATTTCAGAATTCACTCTATTCAATTAAACTCAAAATTATTACCTTTCAAAAAACTCCTTTATACATAGCTTATGATAGTGAATAATGCATACTTGACTCCAGATATACTTAATAGATATTACCATACATTAACATCAAATTGTTCTTTCTATATTTCAGCCATCTGATTTGCTACATGTTTTCTGGAGTTGTAAAGGTTCTTACAAATTATGTTGTTCCCTTAAAGTTAAGTTAGAAAAAAAAGTAGGTTATAAGACATGTAACTTATCTTGGGAATTTACACTATTACATACCCCCTCCCAATTTAACACAACAAGAAATTCATATTTTAATCACTTTATTCTCAATGCTCAAACCTTTCTTCGTGCAATACTGGCTTGATAGATCCAAAATGTCATGGATGGATTTAAGCAAACTGCAATTAAATACATATGAACCCATAAATTAATAATAAATAATTAAAATAAATGCTCTTACTATGTTAATTATTGGAATAAATTATTTCATTGAATTTTATAATGAATCTTAACTTTAATTGTTTTGAACTAGTCATATGTAAAGAAATTAAAAAAAAAAACAGTCACCCAAAATATATTTTTTGTGCTATTGTTATTCTCTTACCAAACTTTTCATATCCATTATTCTTATAGGCACCTGACATTTTTGTATATAGTTTATTTTATTGTTTGCATGTTTATAGTTTTTTTTTCCTTTGTAATTATACTCTTTCTCTCCAAGATGTGTAATTATCAGACTAATTTTTAATTATTGCTATACAATTTGAAATGCAAATAAAGATATCAGAAAAAGAAAAAAAGAAAGAAAAAATGAGTTTTTTTAGTTCAAATCCAAGTGTCAAGTTGCTAAAGCCAAAGATCAACCATGGTGTCCAGTAGTAAATAATTAGAAACCTTCTTAGTAGAGGAGAACCTCGTGCAAATGTCAAGTGGGGATGAATGACATCTGTCAAAAACTTTGACAAGAAATAAGACAGGAATATAAAGAAACTGAGTAAGCAAATTCAAACCCTAAGAAGAAACTTTAAATGGACAGTTGACCCTAAGTCCCTGGGCCAGCTATGTGGGAGTCTGGTGGTCATTGATTCTTAAATGCCAAGGTCTGTGCAGGTGTGATGTATTACCTCTTAGTGAAGTGTTGGACTCTACAAGCTGTTATGTATCAACATTAAGGTTTCCACATATGTGTCTAGGCTGGAGGAAGCCACACTCTACTTTCTGTAAGGGAAGCTTGAATTGGAAGAAAGAGAAGTAGAGAATGAGAAAGAGAGAATCAGGCAGAGGCTTGAAGGAACTCAGTAAGCAAGAGAGAGAGGCTAGAAGTACAACTTGAAAGAGAGGTGTCATAAGAGAAATGTAGGCTGGGGCCTGTAAAGATATACAAAGAGAGAGAGAGATGAACTGCGGGAGCTTGAGGAAGAGAAAGAGAGAGAGAGAGACACAAAGGATGGGATTGGAGCTCTCACTAGAACAGAAAGAGAAAGCAATGATTGCTGTCACTGAAGAGTGACTTTATGGTCTATTTTGTATTCACAGGGAGTTATAAGTGAGTGTATGAACCATTGTATTAAAATGCCTTGTTAGATGGACTAGTATGCTGAAATGCTAAACTAAAGATTTATCTGCAGTGAACTTAAGAGCTGCTAAGTCCAATGCATTGCTGAATGATTTGCTATACTTCAGTGGTGTCTGAAGATTTTCATTTGGAAGGTTATTAAGTTGGTAGAACCCAAACATTACATTAATTCCCCAATTCTGTTTCCCACTGTAAATAAACCTGTTAAATTGAACATCAAAGACTTGTGTTATTTGAAACATGGCAAAATAGCTGTATATATATATATATATATATATATATATAAATATGGTTTACTATTAAAATTTCGAAACAAACTCCGTCGACTGTACTATTGTCAAACATGGAAGTTCAAAAATGGTAATATCGATGACAAAAAAACAAGCTAGGAATGGGTTTTAACATGGTTTGAGATAGG
>NC_056730.1:88567742-88615242 GCF_019279795.1 Protopterus annectens | reverse complement strand
TCCCCCTGTCGTGTTTTTCTGGAGTAAGTATATATAGTTGGGGGGGTGTGGAGGGCACAGTCCCCCACATTTCGGGGTGTGGGGTGCATAGCCCCCCCCCACTTAGTTTGGGTATATATTGCCTTCTGGAAAGAGTTAGCCATTGGTGTTGAACATATGCATATCTATGGTTTAAAATGTATTGTTTTGAAGCATTTGGTGAAATACAATATAAAACCAAAGTAGGTGGGGGTGTATCACCCACCACCCCTAATTTTATAAACCAACGCCAGGATTTTACTACTGTGGGGAAAATGGAATATAGCTTCTACTTGCCTTACAGTACTCTATACAGTGTCAGTATTTCACTTCAGGGAAATGAGAGCCGGTGAAATGAGTTTTCAGTAATTTCAGCTTTCAGTCATTTGGTCAGGGTGAATTCAAATTCAGTGAAATGAGCTTTCAATAAAACAAAGTAGACCCATATATATATATATATATATATATATAGAGAGAGAGAGAGAGAGAGAGAGAGAGAGATAGAGGTTCATAGGTAAGTACCAGGCTATCTGCCTGAAGGCATTTATAAGCCTAGCCAGAATGTGTTGGCTTTCACCACCCCCTTAGATTAGTTTCCTGTGCCTCAGTCCAGCAGAGTCACTGAAATGATCCCTGGGGTAAACTTTCTATTTCCCATCCACTTCTCAAGGTTTCTGTTGAAGAGTGTTAGTGAGGACCTCTGCCTAATGTAGATTGAAATCTTGTTCCATAGCATGCGAAGTCTCTGGGACAGGAATCTATCCCTCCAGCACATCCTATTTATTGTTGTGGTGAGGTTTAGATCCCTAGAGCGTGTGGCTCGAGGGGATAAGGTTTTCTTTAGGTGGAGCATGTCCATCAATTCTGGATTGGACATGGCCTTTCAAGTCAGGCAGAGATCATCTCTGAGTAGGCAGTATGCAACCAAGTACAGCTGGAGTTTCTTCAGTCGAGCTGCATAGGGCATCTGTTTGAGGCCAGTGATCCTCTTGGTGAGGTATTTCTGCAGTCTTTCCAGCTGTTGCAGGTGTGTTGTAAGGTACATCCCAAATGGGGCGTTGTACTTTATGATAGATCTGATGATTGATGAGTAGAGGGACACAATGACCTCTTTTGATCTGGATGTGAACCCTGTTGTGATTAGGTGAGCCACATAGAAGAATTTTCTTACCACTTTGGCAATGTGATTATCAAAGGAGAGATCACTATCTACTTGGGTCACCAGATCCCTTATTACGTCTTCCATATTTAGGGGACTACCACCTATGTGGTAGTTTCTGGGTACTTTGTTTTTTCCAAAGTGACCAAAGAAGCTAGAAGAGAGGCAATAAATCAAGACAGATAACACTGGCTGATGCAACACCCCAACCCTATGTAGAAAATGATCATAAGCAGCAAGTAATTACACAGTCTTGGGAAATGTACAGAATGTTCTGGAAGACACAGACTAAAACACAAAAAAACAGAGAATACTGTGCTGTTGTTAAATATAGGTTCATAGGTTGGTACTAGGCTGTTGGCCCTAGGGTCTACACAAGCCTAGCCATAACAATTCCCTGGCTATTACTTCACTGGTCCCCTGTCTAACTGGGCGATTGACATGATCCCTGGGGTGAATTTCCTATCTCTCATCCAATTGTCAAGGTTCTTTTTGAAAAGGGCCAAAGAGGCATTCAGCTTGACATGTATGGGCAGTCTATTCCAGAGTATGGGGAGTCTCTGGGTCAGGAACCTATCCCTCCAGTGTGTTTTGTTCATTGTGATGACCAGGTTTAGATCCCTGGGGCATGTGGCTCTGAGGGATTGGGATTTCTTTAAGTGCAGCCTGATCAACAGCTCTGGATTTGACATGGCTTTGTATGTTAAGTAGAGATCACCTCTGAGGCAGTGTATTCTGTAATACACACACACACACACACACACACACACACACACACACACACACACACACACATATATATATATATATATATATATATATATATATATATATATATATATATATATACACCTGGAAGGTAAATGAAAATAAAATCTTTTATTCCAGGGCCAAACGCGTAAGCTTTCACGGAGTCTCCCTCTTCTTTCATCAGCGTTGTAAAAGCAACTCAGATCATGTAACATCATATGATCATATAAGGACTGCTCAAAATGTTGATTTGTCCTTATATGATGACAATGGCTTTCATTATAGTAACCATCCAGATAATTTAACTCAGGATGAGAGAGCGCTCTAATGAATGAGCACAACAACGACATTTTTACAATACGACCCGCCTGATAGGGGGAGAGATTTGAACCTGACTGTATTTTTCTATTAAGCAGAATAGATTGTGCTATATTATTTTTTTTTGCTTTCAGACCTATAGTCGCTGTGAGGAGAGGTTACCCTAGTAACTATGGATGTAGAATCACTCTTTACCTGTATACCCAATGACATGGGCATCATGATGGTAAAACTTTGATGGAAGTTTCTGCCCTCTTACTTAATTGTTTTAGAAAACAATATTTTTACTTTCATGATGAATGTTATGTACAAAAGAGTGGGCACAAGCAACACAAAGTAGTGCTAATGCATCAGCCAATCTGGTGATGTGGCACATGGAGCAGGAACATCTTGTTGGCCACCCATGAATATTATTTTTAAGGCGTTTTAGTAGGCGACTTTTCCTTGTTTGGAAGGTGATAGTGATTCTTTGGTCAGATTGCATGACAGTATCAGCAGGAGTGATGTCTCTTTAGGGTTTCTTTTTAGAATATTCATGGAGACCATCAACTATTATGAAACTATGCTTTATGCGGATAGTAGGCCAAACCCCCACCTTTCTGGGAAGAGAAGAACATATCCCCTAGCCTCATCCTAGAAGCCCAAGTAACAATGGTTCTCCCTATGGAAATAACATTGACAGAATTAAGCAATTGGTAGAGATGAATTGGAATATTCTAATAGTTGATGAGAATACTAGAAAATTCAGTGGGTAATAGACCCTCTTTTAGCTATAGTAACATGAAAAATCTAAAGCAACACCTATGTAATGTGAATACATTGACTGCAATCTTATTTTAGAATCCGAATACAAATGTTTTATGGGAGATTAAAGATGTTAGACTAGGTGACCTATATAATCTCACTGAATTCTCAGACCCCGGCTCCACTTGGGTATGGCTTGAATGAGAGTGTCACTATCAAACCAATTTGCTGTTCAGATCCTTATATAGATATTTTGGTTACACCACACCCTTTGTGTAGTTCGCTATTGTTGTACATATTGGTCAGTACATCATATTCTAAGATAACTTATTAGTTCATTATACTTGGGACTTATATTTCAATACATAGTTCAGTATAGTATATAGGCACCTTATTGTTTATTGGGTTGGTTAGGATTAGTAATGTATTGATACTTATGACTTTTAGACATGCATTTATATATTTTCTATATTTTTAATGAGGTTTTTAATAATGTTTGCCTCCTTTTGTAGATGTTTCTTTAAGAGGCTTTTAGTATTGTATGGTTAATTGATTAATTGGTTAAACCAGTGTGATGATTTACTATTTAAGTGATGTATCTGAGTTGCTTTCGGAGGAGACGTGGTGGCGCTTATGTTTTGGCCTGGAATAAAAGATTTTTATTTTCCTTATTTGCCTATTTTTGCTGAATACTAGAGACTGCTCATACGTTATCCTGACTTTGATTTTGCAGCAGCTACCACTTCAAGTTTGAGATCATCTAAGTTTTAACACTGGTAGAATCATCAATATTCTTGATTAAGCAGAACTGTAGTTTAAAGAACACTCCCAAGTTTTACTGCTTGCAAAATACTCTTGGGTATTAATTACAAAATGCTAATAGATTTTCAATGATGAAATGCATTGTGTGGGATATGAAAATAAGATAAGATCTACTGGCTGTCAACAGTTACTACGAGGACTGCAATCTTATTCTAAATTCAAGACAATCTGAATTATGTTTTTAACCTTTTTTATTGTTTTCATATTATATAATTTGTATTAACTTATCAACTTTGCTTATTTTATATCCCATGATGTACTCAGGTGATATTGCACTGGAAATAACCCAAGAATGTCTAGATTGTGAAGTGTAGAAAATATCAAAACTGGGTAATTTAACACTTTCTTTGGAGGCATAATCAAACATCTAAACAAAATCTTAGAAATACTGGAAGCAGACAGATTTAAAAGTCACTCCATAGTTCTTTAAGAAAGTGGGTATTAGACAATAGCCCAAAGTTCTCTGAACATCCAATTTAATTAATGGAAAATATATTATTAACTATAATTACAAACACTAAGTTACGCTTGCATGCATTAAGGGTTAATAATTGTGTTAGAAAAATATGTATTAATATATGTGTGCAATGCTTATTTTAAATAAGGGAAGATTAACACATTTTTATTCTATATTCAGTATTAGTTTTATTTGAAACTGAAAACATGCTTTTCTGAAATTGTGCTTTCTGACACTGCAAGATGCACTCTGACCTAGTTTGCTAGCACAGCAAAATACATGTTTATGCTTTGGAAATGTACTGGAAAGCAGGTGATTTTCTGCTAGGTCAGGAAATTAAAAGGAGAATAATAATAATTGCTGTAGATCCATTCATTATGGACAATAAGCTCTGTTCGTGTTGATGAAAACGTGCACAAGCTGCAAGATAGTTAGGTACTATAAACAATGAACTGCTTCAGAAATCTGTACTTGCATTGTGCTTGAATTAGCCATAGTACCTAGACTTGTAACATCACATAGCAAGAAAGTTATAATTGACCGGTGGTCATCAAGGCCATCCTGTTTACTAAAAAAATCTTTTTAAAACTTTGAAGAGTCAGCTAGAAATGTGAGAAACATCTGTAAAGTAACAGAATTGTGAACTGGTGATCTGCTATGTCAGTCGTAGTGGGCAATGTCTTGAAAGAAAGGTATAAAAATTGTGACACTTCCTGATTTAGTCAGACAAACTCTGTAACTGCATTTTTTGTCTCCTTGCGCAAGAATAAAGATACCTGAACTGAACCTTATGCTTTTGGTCTTTTGAAGTATTTTTCTCTAACATTTTTTTGGTCCTTTGGAGCTGGAAACCCTTGTTTAGCCTGGGATCAGATGGGCCAGGTGGCATGAAACTGCACAGGGAAGATACCACATCGGATCTTCTTCATTGAAAGACCTCCGACTGAATTGTCGTGCAAAAGAGGCCAGCCACTTTTCTGATCTACGACAGAAGGCAGGTTTCATTTGAACAGTAAGTGACCAATCACTGATGCTCAGGTAGGGTGTATCTACTTTTTTCTGTTTTAGATCAGGGACTTGATTGTATTTGTTCTGTGAGAATTGTTAAGATTCGGGGACAGAAATATTGCTATCTTGTCATAGATCAGGGAAACAGAATAAGTAGGCAGGTAGTCTGAAGAGACTGTAAACACTTGGTGGTACCACATTAAAAATAAAAGGGTTACGTAACATTTAAAAGGTTAGAACAAAATGGGTAATACGTGCACAAAAAGGAGAAGACCCCAAAGCCCACCGTTAACTGAAGATGCAAAATATATGCAATCACAGCGCGCCGGCAGTGTTAGATATTATACTAAATGGGTTAATAAATATGAATTTGATGGGAAACTAGAAAGATCCTCGCTTATCAAACTTATTAGACAGCTAAAAAACTATTCTAAAGGTCGGGTTAAAAAACAGCGTAAATTAGGAGTTCCTCAGGCACACAGGTGGATTCAGGAAGCAAACCAAAGAGAACAAAATAATAAAAATTCAAAAGCAATGTTTCTAGACAAAGAGGATAATAACTTAGTTATAGCGTTGCCCCCTCCACCCCCTCTGGTTCCGGTTCCCTTACCAGTTCCCTTACCGGAATATGAAAAGAACAAACTGGCCCACCTCCACGATATCCAGTTATTCCTATAAAACCACTACTGTTTGTTAGAGATACTATCGAGACTAGGTCTCGAACACGTAATTTAAAAGCGGATATTGAATTATATCAAATGAATGGAAATTCACAGGCTATGAGTGAAGAAGAGATATGCCCACTCATAGAAGTACCAAATCCTCAAGCAGGACAAGAAAGGCAGGACCCAACTCTCTTAGTATACAGACCGTGGACACTGGAAGACATCCGAAAAGCCACAGAGGGAATTCCCCATCCAAAAGTTAATTTTAGAAAGTTCTTAGAAGATTTACAGGGCATGAGATTAAGTTATCACTTAAACGGAAAGGAAGTAGAAAAAGTAGTCAGACAAATAGTAGGTCCAGATTGGCACATGATCAGTGGCAACTGGAATCCCTGTGACGCTGTACTTAGGCCCCTCCCACATAGCAGTGCAGAACTAGATAACAGAGTGAAAGGTCTGACAGACCGCATTTCTGAGAAATGGAAGCCTAGGGCAGACTGGACTTGCATTAATCAATGCATCCAACAAGAAAGTGAAACTGTTGATAGATATTTTTCCAGATTATTAGAATGTTTTAACAATCATTGTGGAATGCAGGTGCCTGAAGACCAGACACAAGATTCCCCATATGAGCAGCAGTTAAAGAATGCATTTTTGAAAGGCAGTATTTCACCCATAAGTAGTTTCATTACTAAACATATGGTGGACCATCATACAAGCAGATTACAATCACTGCTTGAATATGCTATACATGCCGAAAGGCATTTTAATAACAAAAAGAAAAAGAAAACCCAAGTATTTGCTGTGGAAGATGGAGAAGTTTATTTAGTACAGTCCGGACAAAAGGGCAAAAAGAATGCCCAGGGAAACAAACAATCTGATCAGCGATCAGAGGACTTTGAAGGGAAAAAGAAAAGAGGTGAGTGCTTCAAATGCGGGGAAAAAGGGACACTTGGCAAGGGATTGCAGAAAAAATAAGAAGGCAGCAGTGGAAGACAAAAACAATGAGGGTGAGGACTGACTATATGAAAGTCAGGAATCACTAGATAGTAATAATAGAGAAAGGACAAATGAGAATGTGATAGAAGGAGCAGAGAATGTGATAATAGAGGTAGTGCAGGAAGCTACCGATAGTGAAGAAAATGAAATATTAGGCCTAGCCTTACTGAGCTTAGAGCTCTATCTAGCTGACACAAAACCAGAAGTGACACTCCTGGTAGAAGGGAGGGAAGTGAAATTTTTGTGCGATTCAGGGGCATCACGAACCCTGGTACATCCCTCCAAACTACCAGAAAATTCAGAATCACATGACTTTATACTAGTAAAAGCAGCTAATGGACAGCTGTATCAGGAGCCTCTCTCCCATAACATTACAATAACAGATCCTGTTTCAGGATTAACCCAGAAAAGCAAAATTGTTGTTTCTGCAAAATGTCCAGTGAACCTTTTGGGCAGAGATCTTATGCAACTATTAGGCATAGCAGTAGTTCCAACCATGCAGGCTATGGAAGCACAGCGACAAACTAATACTTTTGCAGTGCAAAAGGAAGGTGAGACATTTTACTGGTACAGCCAGGACTTAGTTACAACTGGCCCTGGAGCAATAACTGAAGAGTTAATGAATGTAGCTATCAGTAAGTCTCCCTCCCTATGTATTGACATACAACACCTGTTGCACTGTACTCTGTATTATTGTAATACACCAGGACCTGACAAAGAATATGAACAAGAATTGTTTAGAAATCATGCAAACAGATTAGTACTGTGTAATTTGTACTGGGACATGAAAGGGAACAGTGTAGTTAGCTGTTCATTGCCCCAGGAATTATTTTCACTTTACAAATCGAATCTAATACCGCATGTTAGTTTAACTAAAGAAAAAGATTTAAAATGGATATACCTAGGAGAGAAAATCACAAAATGGGAAAAACAGACAGAATCAGAACTGTCAGAACAGGGAATACAAAGACAGAAACTGGACTGGATAACACAAACACATCCAGCTGTACACTTGCAATCCAGCAAAGACAGCTGAGAAGCCCTCTTATTAGAAGAGGAAGAAAAAGCTTTGTTAGGCATGCCAGAATCTCTCTGGTCAACAGGAAAGTCAGACGTAGGACTTATTCGCACAGCAGGACCAGTTACTATCATGCCAAAGTCAGCATTTAGACCACATAAAAGACAGTACCCCTTAAGAAAAGATGCAGAGGCAGGTATTAAACCTAGCATAGCAGCTTTGCTTAAGAAGGGAATACTGGTGGAATCTCCTGATTTGCCATGTAACACACCCTTATTCCCAGTCAGAAAAGCAAACGGAGAATGGCGTATGGTCCAAGATTTACAAGCTGAAAATGATGCAGTAATACCAAGAGCACCTACAGTGCCAGATCCACATACCTTGTTGAATGATTTAAAACCTCAACAGAAGTATTTTTCTGTGGTAGATATCAGCAATGCGTTCTTTTCAATACCGATACACCCTGACAGCCAGTATTGGTTTGCATTTACATTTCAGGGGAAGCGGTATACATATATGCGACTACCACAGGGCTATAGTGAAAGCCCAATGATATTCTCACAAGAGATGGCAAGCAATTTAGCGGGATTTATCCCACCGAGAGGTAGTCAAATTTTACTTTATGTTGATGACATCCTGCTGGCTGCCCCTACCCAGCGAGATTGTAAGGAAGATACTATAGCATTATTAAAATTCCTAGCAGTTGAAGGACACAAAGTAAGCAAAAATAAATTGCAGCTTTGGAGAAAACAAGTGAAATACATTGGATATGTAATATCCAAAGATGGCAGAATATTAGATGAGGACAGAAAATTAGGATCTTACAAGCACCAAAACCCAACCAAGAAGGAAATTATGTCCTTCCTGGGTACGACTAATTTATGTCTAAGCTGGATCCCAAACTATGCTTTAGAATCTGCACCTTTAACCAACCTGATTTTTAAGAAGCCTATGGCAGCACAAGATTTAATACAGTGGACACCAGAAGCAGAATTAACTTTCTGCAAACTGAAACAATTGATAGCATCATCATTAGTTTTAGGATTACCAAATTATCACAAATATTTTTTCCAAACTGTAGATTGCAAGCAAGGTTATATGACATCAGTATTGACTCAACAGCATGGGGACAAACAATGCCCCATTGCTTATTATTCATCACAACTGGACCCAGTGGTGTGGTCTCTACCCCACTGTGTACAAGCAGTGGTTGCAGCTGCAATGGCAGTGCAGGCTTCAGCCTCAGTAGAGTTATTCCACCCTCTCACATTGAGAGTGCCTCATGCAGTCACAATCATTTTCTGCAAGAAAAATTAGCATATCTTTCCCCTGCTAGGCATCTTTCTTGTATGACTATATTGCTGAGCCAACCTCACATGACACTTGAACGATGTACTACTTTAAATCCATCTACCTTGCTCCCAACTCCTGTAGATGGCACACCCCATAACTGCCTGCAGGTAACTGAGCAAAAGACACTGCCTAGAAAAGACCTCACTGATGTTCCCTTTGATGATGCCGAGGTGACATATTATGTAGATGGCTCATGCAAAAGGAGTCCTACAGGACAGAACTTAACAGGTTATGCAGTAGTTTCTGATACTGAGATTGTAGAAGTGCAACCTTTACCACATAACTTATCTGCACAAGCAGCAGAGTTGATTGCCTTGACACGGCATGTACCTTAGCAAAGGGTAAAAGCGTAAACATTTTTACAGACAGCCAGTATGCTTTTTCTACTGTACATGTTTTTACACAACAGTGGAAGAATCGAGGAATGGTGACATCTACTGGCAAACCGATCAACCATGCACAGTTTATTTTAGATTTGTTAGATTCTATTCAGTTGCCTCAAAAAGTAGCTATTTGTAAATGCATAGCTCATACAAAACAACAAGATAAGATTTCAAAAGGCAATGTGAGAGCTGACACAGCTGCAAAGCAAGCAGCATCAGAAGCATTTCTTTTGAACGAGGAATTACAACCTTCTGAGATTTTAGACTTAGAAATGTTAAAAAACAATGCATACACTTACTATACAAGCTGAAAAACAAAAATGGAAAAGACAAGGAGCAATTCTCAAGGAAGGGCTGTACATCTCCAAAGAGGGAAAACCGATATTACCATCTAATTTATTTAGATATGCAGCTTTGTTGAGCCATGGGCAGAGCCATGTCTCAACAGGGGGGATGGTACAGTTAGTGAATCGGGTATTCGCTACGTATGGGTTTACAAACTACACTAAAAAATTTTGCCTGTCGTGTCACAATTGTAATAGACATCATGCACAAGGGTTGTTAAAGCCCAAGCAAGGGAGTTTCCCTACACCACCATATCCATTTCCTACTAGCTGTATGGATTTTATAGAATTGAGCAAATGTGAAAACAAAAAGTACTGCTTTGTCATTGTGGATATGTTCTCCAAGTGGGTGGAGGCCTTTCCAACTAGTAAACCAGATGCAGCCACTGTTGCAAAGACCCTAGTTAAAGAAATTATTCCTAGATTTTGCATACCGGAAAGGATCTACAGTGACAATGGTACACATTTCGTTAACCAAACTATACAACAGCTAAGTCAGTATTTTGGGATTTCTTTAAAACATCACTGTGCATATCACCCTCAATCTGCAGGGTTTGTAGAGAGGCACAATGGAGTTTTAAAGAATAAGCTTAAGAAGCTCATGATAGATATACAGAAGAACTGGGTGTACTGTTTGCCCCTGGCACTGTAGAGCATGAGAACTGTTCCGAATGCAAAAGGATTGACACCTTTTGAAAAGATTTTCAGAAGAGCTTATTATATACCTCAGTGGAAACCTCTCATGCCTGCAGACCAGGAAGCAGATTGGACACTTGCAGAATACATGAGGAATATGCTGAATAACAAACATCTTTTACAGTTTAATTCTGTTTCAGATAAAGACCAAACCAAATCATTTGAAGTAGCAGTAGCCCTAGGCACTTGGGTCTGGGTGAAGACAATCAAAAAGAAGAATTGGATGACACCAAAGTGGGAAGGTTCGTATCAAGAACTGCTGAGCATGCCCACAGCAGTCAAGATTGCGGAATGTTCATCTTGGATTCATTTGACACACTGTAAACTAGTCAAAAACTTTGAACTTGATAAAACTCTTGCTAATACACAGCATCAGTAAAATGACAAGACCTAGAGACAATAGAAATACTGAACGACTTCAGCAGTATATTCAGCAGTGTTGCATAATCATCTTAATAACTGCATTAGTGACAATGTTCTTTTTGCTGTGGCTTTTGCTGTGGCCTTTCTTTTCTTCAGCCACACCAGCTAGACTGAACAAACATGATTCAACACTCATAGACTGGCATCTGAACTTTAACACTTAGCAAGCAATCAAATATGTGTATGCTGAGACTTTTAATATTTCAAATTGTTGGATTTGCACAGCTATACCAACAGCATATGGGGGATTATTGATGGCTGCTGTCCCCCAAGGGGTCAATGAGACCTGGGAAAACTTGATATTTGAGACTACACCTGTGAAATCTAGAGACAAAATTGCATTATTTCTACCTGTTACACAAACAGGAATTGTATGCTTTTTTAAGAATGACACAAGTAGGTTGGAGTAAATGTAATGTAACAGTTTCTTATAAATGTTATATTAAACCTAAAAATGCTAAAAATACAGAAAAAAATTTGTGATGCAGATTATGACTCATACTTTGAGTCCTTGCATAAAACTGTCAGTGATATACAACATAATCCTGTTCTTTTAAAGCAACTGCCTATTAAAGATAAGAAAATGTTTCATGCAGGGAAGGTGTATATCAATACTAAGGTAGAAAACTGTTATTTCATATGTGGGAAAAAGGCAGACAAATGGTTGCCTGAGAATTGGTCCGGCAGTTGTTTTTTGGGTTACCTGGTCCCTGGCGTATGACACACTACAGCTTTGCCTCATGGGAGAATTTGAAACATCAGAGACGTCACAAAGAAACCTGAAGATCCAATCAAGAAACCTGAGAATCTGATGGGACAGATCGTAGCAGGCTGGTGAAACCATAACTCTGTGAAAGACAAAAGTAAACTAGCACACATGGACTTGAGTGACACTATCATATCCTGGGCTGGCATAGCCCCTGCATATGGTGCAGTTAAATCAATTTGGGAACTGAGAAAGCTATCCAAACTTCTTGAGGTTATGATCAATGCAACCTTTTCCACTCTTGAATTAATGACTGATGAACTGAATGCGATGAGAACTGTGGTGCTTCAAAACTGCACGGCTCTTGACTTCACCCTAGCGGCAAGAGGTGGTACGTGCGCTTTAATCAAAGACGAGTGTTGTTTGTTTATTCCCGACAATAAGCATGAAATTAACGATCATTTGCAAGTGATTCAGCAAGTGTCAGACATGACCAGGCCAGGCCCAAACCCACTGATGGACTTTTTCCAGAATTTGTTTGGGGGGTGGGGTTCCATCCTAATGAACATCCTGATTGCCATTTGTGTGGGATTACTTTTGTTAGGAGCATGCATTTGCTGTGGAATTCCCTGCATGAAAAAAATTAATCAAAGATTTTATAGACATGTCAGTTTCTGAGACTTTGTATCAAAGCACTGAAATTGAAGATCTGTTGAAAAAGGAAACACTTTCATAAGTTTAAACTGAATGACTCTCTTAGCTGCAAATCCTCAAAGGAAGAGGTTAGGAGAAGAAACAAACTGTTTATGCTTTTGAAATAGAATAAAAAGTATTAACAGGGGGGAAATGTTAGAAAAACATGTATTAATATATGTGTGCAATGCTTATTTTAAATAAGGAAAGATTAACATGTTTTTATTCTATATTCAGTATTAGTTTTATTTGAAACTGAAAACATGCTTTTCTGAAATTGTACTTTCTGACACTGCAAGATGCACTCTGACCTAGTTTGCTAGCACAGCAAAATACATGTTTATGCCTTGGAAATGTACTGGAAAGCAGGTGATTTTCTGCTAGGTCAGGAAATTAAAAGGAGAATAATAATTTCTGTAGATCCATTCATTATGGACAATAAGCTCTGTTCGTGCTAATGAAAAAGTGCACAAGCTGCAAGATAGTTAGATACTATAAATGATGAACTGCTTCAGAAATCTGTACTTGCATTGTGCTTGAATTAGCCATAGTACCTAGACTTGTAACATCACCTAGCAAGAAAGTTATAATTGACCGGTGGTCGTCAAGGCCATCCTGTTTACTAAAAAAATCTTTTTTAAACTTTGAAGAGTCAGCTAGAAATGTGAGAAACATCTGTAAAGTAACAGAATTGTGAACTGGTGATCTGCTACGTCAGTCATAGTAGGCAATGTCTTTAAAGAAAGGTATAAAAATTGTAACACTTCCTGATTTAGTCAGACAAACTCTGTAACTGCATTTGTTGTCTCCTTGTGCAAGAATAAAGATATCTGAACTGAACCTTATGCTTTTGGTCTTTTGAAGTATTTTTCTCTAACAAATTGACACTCACATGAATTTATTTTGCTTTGCCTGCAAACAAAAAAAAAATGTTACCAAATTGGTTTGTTTTAAATGATCTACAAGATTGCATATAGACCCTTTGTGGGAGGATGGCCCCTGGTGGGAGGATACCCCCCCCCCCATTGTAGAAGGAAATAGTAGTCCGCAAAAAAAACTAAAAAACTGACAGGCCAAAAAGAGCCATACAAATGACAGGGAGAACTGTTGAGGATGAGGAAGAAATTATGCATTGTTACTATTATGCAATGAACCTAGAATTTCCAGATAGAAGATATTAAAAATATTAAGAGAGAAATTAGAGGAAAGAAACATACTTCATCAGAAAAAAACCCTCAAAAGATTCAAATGCAAATTTATGTTCATAAATACAACAGATCCATGAAAAGCATTACATAGAAAAAAATGTGCTGCTTGCAAAATGAGGTAACAAAGGAAGTGTAAAAATATAAAGAACAAAACAAGGAGATCTTTAAAAGTTATAAAAAAGAAGCATGGGCATGGGAGAGAAAAAAAGATCTGATATGGTGCATCCTTTATGCAAAAGGAGAAAGGCAAACAAATCGATACAATAAAGCAGCCCCAAATTTATTTGAAGAGAAATATAGGGAAAGCCACCCAGATATGGACAATTTCACAATACAAAAATAAGATCACAAAGGGGAATGCAGAATAGAAGATTAGTAATGTTGAAGTTAGAGAAAAAGAAGCTGAAATTATGGAATACCTGCAAAGTAAAGGATTTAATGTAGAAAGTCCAGTACAGGTTATGTCACTGCATGATGGAACAATGACTCCCTAAATTAAGGAGCAACAAGTAGAGTGGGAGACATCTGAAGAAGAAATATGGACATAGGAAAGAAAAAGAGATTTAATATGATGCAATATTGATGCAAAGGAAAAGTTAACCAACGAATACAAAAAGCAGCAACAAAAATATTTGAAGAGAAATACAGGCAAAGGCATCTGGATATGATAAGTTTCACTATACAGAAAATAAGAACACAAAAGGGTAAGCAGAAAAGAATATTCATAATGGAGAAGCTAAAGAAATAGAAACTGAAGTTATGGATTATCTGCAAAGTGAAGGAGTTAATGTAGAAAATTCAACTCAGATAAAATCACAAGATGATGGAACAATGTGTCCCCAAATTAAGGTGAAACAGGTGAAATGGGAAGAATCTGATCCCTTGCCACATGAAGATGCTCCAGAGCCTTCAATAGAAAACCAGTATAAAAGTTCAGTTGGAGTTGCACAGCAAGAGAAGCAGCAGGAAACAGTGGCAATTCTGATGCATTCAATGTTGTGGAGTGATATGCCAGTGAGTTCCCATATGAAACAGATGACGGAGGAAGCAGCTTAAAAGAAGATGTCACAGGAAGACATTCTGGAACTTTCTATAGAACTCCTGCATGAAATGGACAGCAAAAATGTGCCCTTGGTTTAGAAGAAAATGATCTAAAGCCTGAGTTTCTTGATTTAATAGAGATTGATAGACATATTAAGATTGATGAAAGAAACAGATTACAGAAAGCAAATAAGACCCAAAATGTTAGAAGTCTGATAAAACAGATGAACACAGTAATCAAGACTACTATAAAAATTAATGTGATATAACAGAAGTAAATAGGATATATTACTGTGCAGCTAAATTAATAACAGATAAAAGCTTACCACAAAAACACAGAGCATAAGGGAATGGGATGAAATCAAATGCCATCATGGAAGCACTGAATAGGAGAAAACTATAACTGAATTAAAACAAGTGTCACTGTAAGAAGTGTATAAAAGAGGGAACAGATTAAGAAAAATACTTAAAAAGATGTGATTAAAAGCAATGCTCCTTATCAGAACAGACCAGGCTCTGTCATACACTATTGCGAATAATAAACTAAAGATATTAGCACATGCAAGAAAACTTAGAAGATATGCAGATTAATATAAAAAAAAACATACAAAATAAGCAATTCATTGATGACCAAAAAAGTCTTATAGAGAACTAGGAAGCAAAGCAATAGAAACACCACCAAAAACAAAAGAAGTGGACACATTTTGGAGAAATATTTATATCTATAAATAGCCTGTGGAACATAATAACGATGCCGAATGGACAGAAAAAGTAAAAGAAACAGTAAGAAGTTCAAATGTTCAGGAAATTAAATGGGATGAAGTAACGCCTAGAGAAACTGAAATAAAATTAAGAGAAGTTCCTAACTGGAAAACCCCAGACCTAGATGCAATACCTAATATCTGGCTAAAACTATTATCTTTACATAATGATTTAACCCTGAGTATGAATTACTTACTGTATATGTGCATCCCGAATGGACACTGACCTGGTTAACAACAGGAAAAATGATATTCTTCCTTAAGAGTGAGCCTGCAAGCTAATCTAAAAATTACAGATCAATAACTTACCTTCTGATGATGTGCAAACTATATACTGGAATTGATGCTGACAGAGTTTGTAGTCATTTAAAAGAAAACTCAATCATGGTAATACAACAAAAGACTAATTAGAGAAAGTCATATGGAACAGTCATTTGTTCCTAAATAAAGTCATAATAGAGAATTGTAAACAAGGGGAAAACTCTAAGTATGGCATGGCTAGATTACAAAAAAAAAACATTTGACAGCAGCCCACATTCATGGATAAAGGAGTGCTTAGAGATGTATAAGTTGCATCCTACATTGATCAATTACATTACAGTGACAATGAAACAGTGGCAAACCATTTTGCATCTAAGCCATGATAAAGGACAAATTATTATCCCAAGGATAAAAATTTAAAAGTGGATTTTCCAAAGTGACTCTTTGTCATTGCTGCTCTTTTGCGTTGCCCTTAACCCATTAAGCTGTCTTCTTAACAGATTAGTTCATGGCTCCCAGAAAATAACCTAGTATAAAGACTTCTCATCTTCTTTTTGTGACTGACTTAAACTATATAGTTCATCAGATGAGGAGTTGAAAACACAAATGCAAGTGGCTAAAACTTTTTTGGATGATATAAGAATGTAATTTGGTCTTGATAAATGTACAAAAGCAACATTTAAAGCAGGAAAACTGTAGCACCAAGAAAATATCTGTCTGGGACAGAAATGTAATATAAAGGAAGTTGAGTAGTAGAGATAGTATAAATATTTTAGAGCTGATGAAGGATCAACAAAACATGAACAAATGTGAATAAAACAAAATAAAGAATATTTTAGAAGACTAAAACTAATATTAAATACAGCCCTGACATCTAGGAACAGAGTTCAAGCTATAAACAAATTTGATCTTCCTGTTCTAACTTACAGTTTTGAGGTGATTGATTGGTCTCCAAAAGGTATTGGATAAGAGAACAATAAACATGTTTCATGCTTATCAAGTTATATATAAAAATTAGAGTGCAGCAAGATAATATATTCCTCAGTCTGAAGGAGGTATGAGCCTCCTCGAAATTGATTACATTAATAGATCCGCAATCATGGGAATGCATACATATCTGCTGATATCATCAGATCCAAACATAGTGGAAGTTTTAAAACATGAACAAAGAAGTCTAAGGTGACTTCTCTGCTTATTTTTGCAGAAACATATCAGTGTCAAGCAGGAATGGAAACCAAACCGAAAGTTTGCAACTGAATGAGCCAAAAAAAAAAAAGAAAGAATATGAGGAGAAAGATCAAATAGGAAGGCAGGAAATGTGGAAAAGGCATATATATTGTGGAAAGTACAAAAAAACTCCTGAAATAACCTCAGATCAATTAGGATTTAATGCAGGAATGGTTAAGGAGAGGTGAATTTAAACCAAAAGCTGAAAGGTTAATATTGGCAGCCCAGGACAGCAGACTATCTACACAATGGTTTACAAAGTCCATTGAACATGGCAAAGAAACAAACAAATGCAGGTACTGTAAAAAAAAAACAGAACTGGAAACAGTCATCTATCTTGTTGCTGGATGTGACAAACACATGACAGATGGTCTGTTTACTGAAAGGCTTACTCATGTGAAAGACTGTTAAACTGGGGATTGTACAAACACTACAATATTAAACTAGCTGAAAAGCATTGGAAACATGTGCCACAAAACATTATAGAGAACAAAGTTTATATCACATGAGATCACCCATTACAAACATTTTAAAGAATAGATTCAAGAAAACCAGATACAGTAGTCCATGAAAAGAAGACAAAAGTAGCACTGATCGTTGAAATTGCTACACCCAGTGATTACAATGTCTTATGTACAGAGAAGCAAAAATTCATAAAATTCTAGCATTTACAGGCACAAATGAGACCAGCATGAAAGAAGGATACCTAAACAGTTCCATTAGTAATAGGATCAATGGGTCTTATTAAACAAGAATTTACAGTTATATTTAGATATGCTCCCAAAACATTTAAACACATATAAATTACAGAAGGAGTCAATTTTGAGCACATTGAGAGTGCTGCAAAAAGCACGTTTGACTAACATCAAAGACTAAAACAATGCTAACTTCATGAACTTTAATCATACTCTGATTTAGGACTGGTGTCCATTCTCATCATGGTATTAGAAACCCAGATGACTTGGAGAAATTAGACCAAGAAGTACACCTATAGTAACACAATGATATGCTTGCAAAAACTGTTAATGATAGAGGAAAGAGTGTACTTATCAGTATAACTATAGAATGTGAACATGTGGATTGTAATAATGCTTTATATACTAAAAGTATAGGATCTGCTTTCTGTCACTATACTGACTTATTGCATGTAATACTGTGGTAGAGGGGAAACAAATGCATACATTTTTGGATTTAGGGAGCATGACTGCATTATATTAATACATCAATAAAGGGAAAAAATGACAGTTGCTGTCTGGAAGCCACACTCTTTGTTTAAATGTCATGCCTCAGCATCTTGCTCATGGGGTCATGTCTTCATGACTTACTCTTATAAGCATCAGCCAAGGTACTGTGTCATGACACTTGAATAAAGAGTATGGACTTGTACAACTGTCTTTTTTTCCTTGTTTGTCATTTTATTGCATTTGTTAAATCTCAATCTGTTTGCATGGATAAGGCAACTATTAAGTAGAAAATTAAAATTATATCTGCACATGAATGCAGTAGGAAATACTGTATAGAAAGTATCTCATTTAACAAACAGTATGAAATATGGTTAAACGTTTCCCCCTTTTAAAAACTATGGATGTTATAGGGGAAATATTCAACAATATATGTTGTTAGAAACATACAGGCCACAGTAAAGAAAAATATGTACTATATGAAGTCACAAAAAAGCAAAGATCTGGTTGTGGATAGAAGGGTTAGCTAAAGGTAATAAGGAGCCTTACCAAAAGTCTACTGTTGTTAAAGTGATGTAGGACTTTTCTTCAGAAACTGACAGAAAAGTTTGCTTTTGTCAAAATAATCTAAATGCTAAATTAAGAAAGGATATTAGTGTGGAAACCAACAGAGAAGGGCAATCTTGCCAAAAGTCTCTAGGTTTTAAAGCAATAAGAGAAGTCAGTGTGAAAATAAACCATAAAAAACTATACTTAAGGATATTCTAAGAGAAGCTAGTGTAGAAAAAAGAAAAAAATTATTAATTTTATACTAAAGAAAAGGCTAAAGGGGAACCTGCACAGAGCTCTAACCTGCTACTGCTATACCAAAGCAGGCAGCCAATCAGAAACAGAAGCAGGACTCTAAGGGTACATAAAAAAGACCACCGAAGGGCAGAAGTGAAACCACCAGTACAGCAGTAAAAGAAAATTATTTTGGCCTGGATCCTGTTGTAAAAAATAATCTGGATGAAACTGGTAAGCCTATGCCTGTGTCTACAGAAAAATAGGCAGGGTCTCCCACTTAATATCAGAATACTGATGGATGTACTGCTGACTTAGCCGACTTGTATGTAAATGTAAGGAAGCTCAGTGGGAAGAGTAGACTTTAAATAGAACTTGGTAGCGAATATACAGGGAGTCGATAGAGAACCAATGGAAGAGAACAGCTGAACTACATAACCCTACCTTGAAGTCTGCTCTGCAGGGTAACTCAAGATAGAGAACAGTCACTGACTCTATTTTAGTTCCAAGACATTTTAGACCATCTGGAAAGAAGTTCTCGTAGCCTAATTTTGATGGCTATGTAGGGAATGATAAGTCAGAAAAAACTTTTGGTTTTAGCTAGATTTTTCTGACCTGGTATTATGATCAAAATAGTGAAATATTTGTGTGACTTACCCAAACAGCCAAAGAACAGCACTCAGTGCAGGATTTATGAGCCCTTTGATATCCATACAAATTGTGGATTATTCAGTTGAACACATTCCCCAGGCTTCAAGAAGCTTGGCGCAAGGACAGTTTTAGCCTTGTGCTGAGCGTCCTCATTACAGATGGTGCAGCAGCACCATATGAATATGTATGAGGGCACGCCGCCGCACCCTCAACGTGCACAGGAAATGTGTGCGAGTGCAGGGGGTATGTACAAATGCTCTACAGAGTCGTAAACATGCCCCGACGGTTGCATAACCTACAATGCTTACTATTAGAGCCTGCCTCTAATAGTAAGTCAGTAATTCAGTGTCCGTGGATACCGAAATGTATGCTAAGCATACAAGAGTGTCCATGAACAGTGAAATAAAATTGCAGTAGTAAACACACAAGCACGTATTGGAATGTTGAGCCCTTTCCCTAGAACTTTCACAATTAGATTCCCCGTGTCCCTATTATACATTTGTATTGCTGCAGTACTGAAGGTATAAGCAAAGTGCAGCATGTTTGCATGCTGCTGCCCTCCGAGCGTAGCTTACACATCAAAATCATTCAAATAGAGAAAAACGTGGAATCAATGTAAACATCAATAGTGTAGTGTTTAGAGCATCCACCTAATGAACAGGCATTCACAGTTAGAGCCCAACAATAGCACATATCATTTTCCATGTGGAATGAATGTCATTTTGCTGTAAAACTGACAAAAGAGTATCGCATGAGATGTTTAACTAAATGTCATTCAATCAAAGTGGCACTGTCATAATGAATAAGGCACTAGTAAGCAAGTGTAAGCACAAATAAGCAGCAGTAAACATATATAAGTACCAGTAAGCAAGTCTGAGTGCGCTTGCACAGGTCTAAACAATGCCCAGCATAGGAAATATATATAAGTATGTACAGATCTATAATATATCTATCTATATATATATATAATATATATAAAGAATGAACGTAGCAATAAAGCATACAAAAGAAATGAGAAGGGAATCAACAGCAACCCCAGTATTATATAATGCTGTCAGCGTATGTCATATCAAGCTGGGCAGGAGTGAGCAAAACACTGCTACTCACACCACAGGCAGGATATTACCAGTGGGAGTAACATTGTTGATCTGCTAAGTCTACTTTACAATCAGCGGGTAGCCCCTGGTGGGACTACCCAAAAATTGATAGAATGTTTGGCCATCCGACCATTACACAAGCAGGGGCAGGTATGTTCAAGGACTAAATGGTGGGAGAGCTTGAGAATACATGGGTTGGGACAACATACGTGTAGGGCCCCTAAGGCTTGGGAGAGGGCAATGTGTTGAGGTGTGTTATGGCTGCGATAGCAACTGGACAATGGATTGTATGCGTGTATGTTGAACTCGGGTAGGGTGGAGGAACTATGGGTATGAGATTATGGATCCAGGCGTGCCAGGGTGGGATGGGCTGGTTCTAATTGGACCACCTCGTGGAGGTCAGCGAGTTCGTTATAAGTATATATGCATACACACATGCAGACATCTATATGTAGAAGTACATTCTCTGTAACACATTCATTCCATTTGCAGACATAAATAACATGAATGTGCCCTTACAAACCTCAACAGTAGATAGAGTACTAGGCTGTGCATAAGAGGAAAGGGACAAAACTGCTAAAATGCAGAAGTGTGTACAATGTCCGAAGTCAGTGCTGTGCTGAAAAAATCAAATGTGAGGACTTTCCCACACATGGAATCATTCTTGTGATCTGCCTGCTATGGCAATGCCAATTACTAAACCAGTCTATTTGTAAAAGAAATATGCCAAGCACGTACATAGTTAGGCTCTCATGTGTAACGTGTGCGTTACCACATAGTCATACTTATTAATTTATTGTAATGTCATGTTAACGGGAGTAAGGATGTAATGAAATATAGTGTCTAATCTTGACATAAAGACATGCGTGTCCCATATGGGACAACCCAAAAATTGCAAATAGTGTCCTTTTGGTCGCTCATGTCACCAATGTTTGTGGACTAAAAGTTTAGGAGTTCTGAGGATACGTGGAGTGAGTCAACCAATGGGATGGGTCTACAGGAGTAGGGAGTGGCCAATGTGTAGTGGAGTGAATACACCGCAAATCCAACTGGAGAATGGATGACTGCAGTGTTAGTGAGGCATTGGGGTGGGTGTTTGGAGAACAAGGAGTCATGGGTATATGGGTATATATGCAAATGCAGCAGCACAGCAATAGTGTATTGGTTAGAGCAACCGCCTAACGAACAGATATTCCCATTCCGAATCCCAATGCATCACATACCATTTACCATCAGTAATCTGTACATGAACATATTTTGACATCTGTCTGCTGTATAACCTGCAAAATAACAATTAAAAGTTAACTGGAGTGAAGTGTCAGTGTCATAATGAATAAGGCACTAGTAAGCAGGTTTAAGCATATATAAACATCAGTAAGCGTGTGTAAGTGCGTTTGCGCGGGGTATACATTGCTTTACAGAGACACACACACACACACATATATATATACATATATATATATATATATATATATATATATATATATATATATATATATATATATATATATACACACATATATATATATATATATATATATATATATATACACACATATATATATGTGTGTGTGTGTGTGTGTGTGTGTAAATATACACATTTATACAGCTATGATAAGAAACAGCACACAAGAATGACATATGTTTACAGGCTATGCCAATGGAAGCGAGGGGCCCAAGCAAGAAACATGAAATACGTAGCATGACCTTCCACCCCCCCCCCCACAGCCGGACACAGGAAACATACACACAAAAACCCACAAACAATGTAAATAGTCCACTGCTCCCCAGACCACAGGCAGGATACAACCGGGGGGGGCACACAGTGCACCCATGAAATCTAATCTTGGAACACAGGAGCGTCCCTTGTGGGGCGCCCCAAAAATTGACAAGACCAAAAGAAGATGATACGCTGAACATTCTGGCTGGGGTTTGTACATACCCATAATACAAGGGTGGGAAAGCCTGATGACCCATGGGTCAAGACAATATATAACATGGGTCCCATGAAGTGGAGAGTGGG
Source organism: Protopterus annectens (assembly GCF_019279795.1). NCBI lineage: Eukaryota > Metazoa > Chordata > Ceratodontiformes > Protopteridae > Protopterus > Protopterus annectens. Next base: position 88,592,453 of record NC_056730.1, on the reverse strand, counting down.
CAGCGTGTAGTGGTATGTTCAGACCTGACCAGGACCCAGAGTAAGGATGGGTGCTGTAGAGGAGGTGCAGATAGGGGAACTATGAGTAGCTAGTTATGAGTTTAGGTGTGCAGGTGTTGGCTGATGTGGGCCTATATGGACAGCCCCAGGGATGTAAGCAAATGTGTTCATTGGGCAGAGGTGTCGCCCAATGAGCAGCCGCACCCACTACAAGTCCCATTGCAGCAAAGTGTAATCTATATGGCAAGGAACAGAATAACCAGATGTAGATGTATATATTTAGTAGTATCTGTGTGTATATCTACCCATAGTGACATAGAGATATACATCTCCCTCTCTGTAGTACAAATGTATACATACAAAGACAGAATGCATATACATACCCACATATAGATATACACATATGCAGACACACATAGACCCATATGTTGCTAGATATATATATATATAGACAGCAATATATAAATATATACATGTATGCATACATATACAGATATATCTGTATATAGTAATGTATACACACACACACACACACACACACACACATATATATAGTGTGTGGGTGTGACTGTAAATATACACATGTATATAGCTAGGATATGATACAGCAGTTACAAATTACATATGTTCACAGGCCATGCATATGGGGATGAGGGGTCCAAACAACAAACATGTAACATGTAGCATCAACCCCCCCCAGCTAGACCAATGAGACATACAGACACACAATAAAAGTAAACACACCACTACTTCCCAGACCACCGGCAGGATACTAGCAGTGGGAGAGACCTGCCAGGTCTAATCTTGAAGCAAAGACATTACCTTGTGGGACACCCCAAAAATTAATGATCATTGGAGTCAGTCCCAGTATTGATTCATCAAACCAGGCTGTAGACGTACACGGACCAGTAGGTTGTGCAAGCCTGATAACCCATGGGCCGACACAATGTACATGTGTCCTGACACACGGAGAGTGGGAAGTGTGTAGTGGTATGTTTATACCCCACCTGCATCTACAGTAAGGATGAGTGCTGTAGAGGAGTGTCAGGTGGGGGAACTATGGGTATGCAATTATGGGCCTAGGTGTGCAGGTGTTGGCTGGTGCAGTCATATTAGGACCACCCCAGGGATGTAAGTAATATTCTGAAATGGGCATAGCTTACGCCCATACCTCTCAACCCCTAAGAAAAAATCCACTGGGCAGGACATAAACCATTGGGGGAACAAATAGGGACCATACCTATCAACTGCCCCTAATTACCTGGGACGTCCCTGGTTTTGACTCAAATTCTAACTCTGTCCCACTTAATCCCTCCTATAACTAGTGACTTTTGGAGGAAAGGTGGTGAATTACACATAATCAATATTGACAACAATTAAGAGTTATAAACATCATTTACCTCAGAAAATGTGCATTAATTCATATGCTCTGAGTCTGTCAATGTGTCAGCTTAATTGCACTAATATTTTAAATGTGTCCCTGATGTTGTCATGACTTGTCCCTGATTCAGTTGATATCTGTCTCCAGTCGTTTGAGAGGTCTGATAGGGACAGAAAGTACATATTCCACTTACAACCTTAGAAAGATGATAGAATAATAGGTATGCAGTAGCATGACTTGGCTGAAGGATGTGTGTTCCAAAACCCAATTACTTGTTTGTATTGAATGGTGTCAGTTCCCATGTATTAGCCAGACAGGTGCAGATTGTAAGAGGAACACACCAATAGTATGAATCAAACTCTGGACAGGGCAAGGATTCCGTACAGTCAAACAGCATGCTTACGCCTAATGGGCAGCCATTCCCAATACTGTAGGCATGTAATCCGATGTAATAGGCATCACAAGGTAATATCGTAGTCCTCACTCCCACCCAGGGGTGTGAGTGTCAGATGCAAACACCAAAATGCAGGTGCTGGAGCAAGCCGGTGTAAGCCTGTTTGGCCACCGGTATGTGAGTCTCACACTGGTGAAGCAATCTAGAGGCTAACTGAGTGTAATAAACCATAACCGGACGTTAGCATTGCTTAGCTCCATGCAAACCCATGGACACCTGCTCACAACTGCTTTAATGTGCCTTAATCACTCCCTATCCAATGGCCTTGTTCTGCTCAGAAACACAACAAATGGCCTTTGCAAGGCTCGAAACCAGGACCCTACATACCACAGCCGATGTGATTTACCACTAAGCCATGGCAGATATACAGTCTTTGGATTTTATCACAAACATATCATCCAGCACAGTCATTCAACAGTATAGGAAATGTATTCCATCATGTAGATGTATGTGTGTGTGTTTATGTCCAGATATAGATACATACACATATATAGATATATCAAGAACATTCCATGTGACAACAAAGCATTACAAAGGAATGAAAAGGGAAACACCAGCAATGCCTGTATTATGTAGTGGTGTTGCCCTATGTAATATCAGGACTCCCTCAGTCAGACATGTGTCATTAATATATGAAAACATTTGTACATTGGCCAAATACATCACTCTGTGCATTTTATTTACATTAACACAACAGCTCCTGTCCAATCATTATGTGAGAACAGTACTCTTGCAAGGTGTTGTGTGCGACATCATCATCATGAAAAAGGTAAATGGGGTAAACATAGAGGGACCGGTAGTGTTGTGTTTACAATGGGGTCATCTTCATCACGTGTACCTGGAACCTTTAAAAGTCATGTGCATACCAGGATTGTGTGCCTGAGAGATAGGGTGAGGACAACTAGAGTATGTTGTGATGTAAATTAAAAAGGTTACATGTGTCCAGTGGACACGTGTGCGAAATGGACAGCTATGTATGGGGCAAATGTTGTTCTAGGAACAGATTGGCATTTTGTTTTCATAGGGTGAGAGTGGGATGTGGAGGAAGGAGAGTAGGTATGCTCGTGGAGGATAGATTGGGTAGGATGACAGATAAGACAGCATACAGGGTCGGTATATTACACCTTGGATGGGGAGGGGTGTTTGGCAGTCACAAGCCCATGAGCCCCCAGATGGAAACAGTGGGACAGAGGTCCCCAGCCATGGGCAGCCACCACTGCACCAAAACAGACGCAAATGTGGCTGTGCTGGGGACTGTCTAGGAGGGGAAGGTTCACCCTCTAAATGTAACACTCTGCCCTTGAGCTGACATATCTGGCCTCAAAACCCCTTATTGAGCCCCCTACACACCACATCTGGGACTGTACAACAGCAGACAAGTTCCTGTCTGGACCTACTCCCAGGGGGGACAAGCCCCATCCTCAGTGGCAGTTCCACCAGAAGGTGGTGCAGAGCCAACAGAGGTGGAGGTCCAAGGCTGGGCTCCAGATGTGCTGGTGCCCAGTTCCATGGACAGCTGAAGTGGGAGAGGAGGTTCTGCCGGGACCTTCAATCCCATACAGCCTATGGTGTTGCAGATTTAACACAGATATGGCTTAGTAATATTCAACAGCATTCAGGATTACTTATAACAGCATGCATAGATATGACCATCAACCCAACACAACAGATGGTATACATTTGCAGAGGGAGCACAACACATGCATATATACTGCATGACATCTGCACAAAGTGTAGAAGACTTGTGACTGCAGCTATGAACAGTGGCCCATTACTGGCATGTCACTGTGAGAACCTCAGATAGTAATTGTCATACCACTGTTTCATGTGACGTATGTCCAATCAGGGATGCGATGGCAGTAACTCTCATCACTATCACCATGTACTGACTGCAGTCCTCACACTATGCTTCTGCAGTTCACAGATGTGTGTTCAGTGAGTAACACAGGAAACAAATGGTTCCACACACTGACCAGTCCACAGATGGCCCTACAGATGGGGGGGGGGTTCCTTCACAAACATAGCACTGTCTTGTCAGTTTTAAAACATGCAGAATAGCCATTACCACACACAACTTGTTAAACTGGCAGTAGTCTAAATGAAGCATAGCTACACTTACATGCTGTAGTCATGTCTGGCACATCACCCTCCAGATATTATCTGTAATGCTGTTTACCAAACACCAGATCCAGGTTCCACTCACAGTGACTGTCATGGGCAAACACCAACATGATGTTCCTAGATATTGTACTGTGTTTCCATGTGGTTGGCTATGGGAACATCACCACAGCTGTTCCACATGCAATCAGCTAGAGGATGACTGCAATAGGTGCAGAGGCCATCACCTGATCATGACCATCATTACAAAACACAAGCTGCTGCTGAACAGGTGTGCATCTCCACATCCATCAGAGAGTGTGTTGGGGAGGGACAGACAGAGGCAAAGTACATTAGAGAAAGGCTTGGAGACTAAAACCTAAGCATCGTCTGTCACACACCTACCAGTACAGGGGTTCAAACCCCTGACTGTCTAGCCATTACTATTACAAGTACATGCAGTTACTCCATGTGCCACAAAGCTGACATGCTGGTGTGCCGTAAGAACATATATGTGTGCTGGTGAGTGACATCTGCAACAGAGATATAGTAGACATACATTAGGTGTAGCACACATGGCTGTCCACATGAATGGATGTCATTGTCAACACAACCACACTCTCTAAGGGACTCGGACACATTGCCACACTTTGTCAGTCTCACAAATACACTTCCTAACTACTTTGTTTGCCACACTGCAGTAATGCACAGGTACTACATACACCACAGAGGATATCCGGAGGTTCTATGGGCTAGGGCATATGAACCTGTCTGACATCAGTCGGTATGCTAATGGGAGTTATACTGGGTGTGACTGTGGTTGGGAGCATCATACCCCACATGCAGACACAAGGTGCCAGTACTGGCATGCATGTGTGCATTGCTTCATGGGTGTGTAGTGGTTGGCTGTGCAAGATGGCTGTACAAGGCTGAGTGACGGATAATCCTTGACATCATGCCACCCAACAGTTGTGTGCAGTGTGGTTCAGGGGTGTAGTATTTGCAATGTCCCACACAGATGGGTATTGTATGAACTGTCCTGTCATCATGGTTACCATTGTATATAGCCATTGCTTTGCAATGCATGCCATGTCTGTGTTTGATAATCCTTGACATGGACATTGCCTGGGATGTGCACGTCCCATAATAATGTACAGTGACATGCACAAGTGTAACTTGTTTGGCTGGCACATGTGTACACACACTGTTATCATCAGATATGCCAATACAGGCCTGGTGTGGCAGGACCTGCTTATAGACAGCAGGTTGACCGTGCACCTGCATTGATAGCATGATACAGGTATTCCCTGGTGTTAGTGGCATCTCTCCATACAGGCATGTGTGTAAGGCATTGTATGGCCTTTGTGGATCACATTTGATGGCACCAGATATGTTGCAGTCATCCAGTGGGGAATATAGTGAAGGCACATTGTCCGCAATTATGTGCCTATTGTACTGCTGGGCAGGGTGCCATGTCATCTGCAGACCACTGCAATCTCACCATGCCTACTACCTGTCATCAATGTGCAGGGTACTAGCAACATAGTGGGATATTCTAGGCAAGTGTGTTTGTGTATGACACATGGGTTGGGTTTAGAACGTATTCCGGGTAATAGTAGGGTTGCATACTTTGTTCACCAGGCCTTCTGCCAGATGTAAGGGTATGGCTTGCCAACACAGTCCCTTGGCTGATTGACATCTGTACTCCTCATGAGGTGGACATTGTGACATAATACGGACACCGTATAGGAAAACTACAAAACCCACTCCCCAACATGTCCAGTGGTTAGACACTCACAGCCACCTCCACACAGGCTCTGTCAAACACACACACCTGCCATGTCTTGGAGTAGAACCTCAACCTAACTAGTTTATCACACTACAGCATTACACAGTTATAGTGCACGCTATGAAGATTACTGGATTACAGCAGTCCCAGAGGTGTATTACAAGGTGGGTGACATCAGAAGGATTGCCAAAGGTGGTTATGTGAATTGTAAAGAGTGTGCATACTCTAAAAAGCATTGTGTCTTTCTCTGGCAGACAGACAAACACAGTTGGCCTGTTTTGGAATAGAACCCCTATCTAACTATTTTATCACACTACAGCATTACACAGTTACAGCACACTCTACGGAGACTACTGGGTTATAGTAGTCCCAGAGGTGTATTTCTAGGTGGGTGACATCAGCAGGATTGCCAAAGGTGAGTATACGAATTGTAAAGAGTATGCATACTCTGAAAAGCATCATTTCTTTCTCAAGAAAGACATACAGTTGGCCTGTCTGAGCTTAGAACACCTACCAAACTAGTTTATCACACTACAGCATTATGCAGTTACAGCACGTGCCACGGAGATTACACGGTTACAGGAGTCCCAGAGGTTTATTCGCAGGTGGGTGACATCAGCAGGATTGCCAAAGAAGGGCATTTCAAGTGTACTGCGAGTTGTACATGTCTGTTACCTGCGTGTACCTACTGCTTACTGTCACAAAAACACATTTACACACGCTTACAACTGCTTTATTCAGTCCTAATTGACAGTGGCAGCAAGGCTTAAAGGTCTTGAACCCTGGACCATGCACACTGAGGTCATTGGACTTACCACTAAACCATCTGGGTTGTATACATGTTGCATGGATTTTATAATGTACATCTTACTACAGGTATTCCACAGTACTGAAAACAAATGGAACAGTCACTTTGTGTATATATGTACAGTACCGTTGAATTTACTGTACCCTGTGAGACAACAAAGACAAGTCTACATCTGTACAACTGTCATAACTATATATATATATATATATATATATATATATATATATATATATATATATATATATATATATGCACCTACGGGATGTGTACACACACACACACACACACACACACATATATATATATATATCTATATATCTATCTATATATATATATATATATATACATATACACAGACACAGTTATAGCTATATATATATATATATATATATATATATATATATATACACACATGTCTGAACACCCTTTGTGACACAGAAGGGTTCCAAAGAAACTGACGTGTACACAAAACAGAGGCATCTCTTGTTTTATATCATTTACAGCTTAATCAGTTCACCAGAGAAGGGATGGTTGTTGTGTATGTGGAGTTTGGGGTGCAGAATGATGACTAATGTAATCTACCTCGGGGATTGTGGAGTTTGGGTGGGGGAATGATGGGTAAGGACACCCCACAACCACTTCTGTGTCACTGCTCAACAGTGGCACAGGAAAATAACATACCCAACTGTAGTTGTTCTTGACTGTGTTTTCTTTATCATTCCTAACTATGTAATACTTTGTAGACACCAGTCACCACAGATGGCTACCATGGTGTGCAGCATATTAAAAGACATTGCACATGTGTATGTCTGGCTACAGGGTAGTCACACACACAAACATGCACATACTTGTCAGTATTGTGCATACACGTCTTGCCTACATAAAGGTAACTAGTATAGTGGTATGCAGTTGGGATATGTGCCACAGAACACATACAATTACACTGATTCCACATCTGAGCTGGGTGACATCACAGGACTGATTACTTGCAGTGGAGAGGAGGGAAGAGAGAGGTTTAGCAGTTGCCAAGGATAAAGACCAGGTTATATCTCTTAGGAATGCAGCAAAGCCCACTGTCATGACAGGATGCAAACACAAACACACACACACACACACACACACACACACACACACACACACACACACACACACACACACACACACACACTCAGCCATTTGCTGACACACACACAAGTACACTCAGCCATTTGCTGACACACACACAAACAGTTGCCAGTGATGGGATCAGAACTTCTGCTTATCTACGCATCACTATTACAGTACTACGCAGTTCTGAGACACGCCACAGAGATTACACATTCCAAGACAGTCAGAATGCCCTTCTAAGATTGAGGACAACAACAGGGACACTGACAGTCACGAAGTACATAGCTGTAAACCTGTGTGTTTAAAGTAGGTGTCCATTACAACATGTATGCACAAAAAAGACACATCATCTTCATGTAGTACATAGGTAGGCCTGAGAGGTATAGTTGTAGCACAACAGGAACCTGAACTGGAGTATGCCCATCTGTGGAATGGACAACTACTATCACTATACAGGGTTACAGTGGTCATGCTCATACACAAAGAATCACAGAACTTGTTTGGATGCATTGACTCCAATTACACAAGGTGACAGTGGGCATGCTCATACACTTAGTAGCACAGGGCAGTTTGGGATGCACTATGACTACAACTACACAGGGTTATACTGGGCATGCTCATACACTTAGTAACAAAGGGCTTGTTGGATGCACTGACTCAAATTACACAACGTGGCAGTGGGTACGCTCATAAACTTAATAGTACAGGGCTGTTTGGGATGCACTCCAATTCTAACCAGAAGGCCACAGTGTGCATGCTCATACACGTACATGTACAGAACATGTTGTAATGGCCTCCTATTGTAAACACACAGGTTTACAGCTATGTACATCTTACCTGTCAGTATATATGCACATCATACTGGTTTACTACCAGATACCTGTATGTGGTCCGTAAATGATATATCTGTGACTGTGCTGTGTGATACACATGCATACATGTACATGGAGTACTGACATATATATATTAAGTATACACAATCATGCATGTGTGGACATGACAGACAATAAGTTAACTGGGACACACAGGTGGATGCTACCTACAGCATGTGTCACACACCTTGCTGCCCTGAAAGACATATATTGATAGCAGGTTGTGGACAGTGGCATTATACTTGGAACAGTGGCATGTGCAAGCATACTGTGTGAGCCATATTGTGTAATGGTACTGAGGTGTAGGTGTCAAGATGACCTCTCCCGGCTGTGTTAGTAGTTGTCATTATTAGCAGGACTGCTACACTAAGTATCTCTCAGATTGGTTATATACACAATGTCTGCTGCTGTCCATCTCCTTACATGTGGCATTTGCTACCAAGCACATTACTGCCTCTCACAGTGATGTCATGGTACGAGTGGCAACTGCTAGACCAAAACAATGAGCCAATATCCTGCTGTTATTATGAGGTTGTACAGTGTCTGTCATTCCGGGCTGTCATGACTGAATGACAAGCCTTCGACACAGAGCACATGCATCCATGTTTCAAGTGAGTGTGGATAATACCTAGGTCACATTTACCCATATAGTTGCATTCCAAGGCAAATGTCCTACACATAGAAGTAACACCCTGACACCTACAAGACAATTACATTGGATGCTTATGCTAACCAGTGCTAGATGTGTGGCTTTAGTAATCCATTTGCTCAATGTAGAACCTACAATGGGGAATACTGGCATCTGTGCAATGAGGAACACCTGGCTGAAGGCTCTGTAGTGCACAATTGCAGTACCACCATATAATTCAGATCCAGACATGTGGGCCATGACACTGGTATGGACCATTCCAGATGGTGGTGCCCACATATTCATAAAGGCTACACACATGTAAAGACCACTACTCTGACATAACTCATCACAAATGAGTCAGGTACAGGTGACAGTAGCAAACGCTGCATTCTAGGTTGTATCCTCGTATACGTCCACCACCTTGTCCCCAGACTACCAACACACATCCATATGTGGTATGACATAGTATGGTAGACCACCAGATAATTGTTGATTGCTGGACTGTACCTATTCCTACATCAACTGTGCAAAGTACCCATGTACAGACACAGCTGCATAATGTGTTATGCAATGCAATAATACCACTGTTTGTAACCAGCTCAGTTGTACACATACCAGGGTCCCTCGGATGTTGTCAGCAGTAACACAGTCGACTGTTGCTGTACACCAGTAAGCAACACCCTCATGGTTGGATATGACCTAACTGTACCTGCCCTGGATATGTACATCACACACTCATACAACATAAATGGCAGTACCATAGCTTTCATTATCCTTTCTACATACAGGTGGTTACAGTCATTACACACATGCACATGGCAGATAGCATGCTAACAGTACATAAGGTTTGATATCTATGTTAACAGAGGTAATATTCCCTCTCTACTGGTCACCCATTACACCTATCATATCATACCACAGCCCATGTGGCATATATGCCATTAGACATGTCCACCTAATGCAATGCCTACAAACATACCCAAATAACTGGATCATAGGACCTACACAAGGCCTGTATTGGCAGACTCAGGGAAATCCAGCTCTGCTCTGTATGTTCTTGAGTAGTCACAGGTGATATGTTCATGACATGTACAGCCATCTGTGCCCACAGCTCCTACATATACCCATGTCAACAATTGCAAGCCATGCATGCTGTGTGCTGTCTGGGCATTAGCCTTAGTAACACAATAGCCAGTATGTGCTGGGATGAGATGTTTACAAACCACAGACCTCACACATGCTTTAATGAGTGTACTGTCTAGCTCTAACAGAGCACATTGCTTGCACTCTTCCAGTAAACATGAGGTGTGTGTGGCAACTATGATGTGCTCACTGTTGACCATTACAGTTCCCTGGCTTCACTATAGCACTGCCAAGTAACAGTTTATAGGAGCATGACATGGAATAATGTGTGTGTCTTGCTGATATGTGCTGTTGTCATACATGTACACTTGGCTACACGGTGTAGGTGGTTGTGTCCTACCAGTACATGAATACAACATCCATTATGGTGTAATGCTTGGCTGTGTTTCACTCATGGCATGGGGAAGGTGTGGAATGTATCCTCTTGACCTGCTAGTGCACTTACTGATGCAGACCGCATATGTGTACATGTATTGATGTTTGTTTAGATTCCATGTGTGTGCAGTGTCTGATGTTTGAAGGTGACTGTTGTCTTAGTACATCATGCTGTTGCAATACAGCTTCAACATTGCCAACTGTATATGGTGATATGCTCAAAGTACAATAAGCTGTACATGAGTTATGGACAGATGTTTGGACATGACTACTAAGTGGTGGGGCTACTTTGCAGATGAATGATTACTGAGGACAGCTCACTGGTGTGTTACAACCATTCATACAATAACTTGTGTAACCACTAAGGTCTGGTTTTGTTATTTGAAGTGGAAGACAGACAATATAGAATGCAGTAAGGGTGACACTGAAGGCAAACCTCTTGACACCTGTAACAGTAATACCTCCTCCGTGCATATATTGTGCACAGCTGGCAAAGGAAAGAGTCAGTAAGCTTTGTAGCAAATGCAATAGTGCTGTACTTCTGTAATACCTATCATGAGATAGGCAGGTGTTTGATTCACAGAACTGGCATGTGTGGGTGTGTGTGTGTCCATATATGTCACATATGGTTGGGAATACATCCAACATGTTTTCATTCTCCTGAACACTGTTGCTGACATCAGTACAGAATGAAGAGTAGAAAGAAAGGCATAGGCAGGTGGTTGAACCTCACACATGTCAAGTGTCTGTATGTGTGTGACATAGGTGTATATTTTTGTGAAGGCCACATTGTGTGTGTGTGTGTGTGTGTGTGTGTGTGTGTGTGTGTGTGTGTGTGTGTGTGTGTGTGTGTGTGTGTATGGCTGTCAATGAGTATGGCTGCCCGGTCCTTGGAGTGAGTCTGTATTTTACCATAGTGAAATGTTAATGCCCACTCCCCCCATCCACTCAATGCAGTCTAGTATCCTTGTTGATATCATAAATCTTAGATGGGCATTCTCATCGCCTGTTAACATGTACACCCTGGGGTGCAACTTGTTGTTACATAGCTTACTGATGAACCCCCTCCCCACATACACTCACTGCACTGTAGTATCCCTGTCTGCACTGTAGTATCCCTGTTGATGTCCTTGATCTTAGGCCATTCTGACTACCTGTACATGTGTAATCTCTGTGGTGCATCTTGTAATTGCTTAGTACTATAATGATGCTTTGCACATAGGCAGGGGTTCTCATCTGAACACTGGCAACTGTGTGTATGTGTGTCAGAGTGTATGTTACTGTGTCTGTGAATCCCTAAGTGTGTGGGTGCCTCTGTGTTTGCATGCTGCCATGGCAATGGGTATTACAGCTTCCCAATGAGAAGTCACTATTTCCACTGGCCTTTACCCTTGTCATCCACTATACCACTCTTTTACCTCCTCCCCACTCCAGGTAACTATACCTGTGATATCACCCTCTATGGATGTGATGGCGCTGAACACAGTAGCTTACTACACAGCTATCATGCTCTTGGATCATTAGAACAGTAAACATAATTGAAACATGGGAGATTATAACTGTGATGTGGAGGCTACAAAGTGCATGCAGGTATTGTCATACAGACCTGTGAGTAGTGAACATGTACATATGGGACACTAACCGCAAGCACCGACATCCCCGGCACATGCAACTACACTTGAAAGAGGAAGGCAGAACATCAAGATCAACATGCTGTTAGTGTTGTTACACATGATACATACTGTCAAACATACAAAATGCATTCTACAGCTGTAATACATGGTATGTCTGCTGCCTGTCAACATTAATCAACAATATCAATCTACAATTGTCTACCTAGCATGTTCACCCTGTGCATCAGACCATATGAGCATGTCACTGCACTGATGATATGGATGACAGGGATGCAGCACAGGCATCATCATATGCATGGGGTGATAATGTTTGCCAGAAGCCCGGGCTGCACCATTGGATGACATCATGTGTGTGTGTTAGGGCTTGTGATATAATTGGGCATGTGTGGATGCGTGTGTGTGTTGAGGTGCCCTACATTTGTTTCTGGTGTGTGTGTGTGTGTGTGTGTGTGTGTGTGTGTGTGTGTGTGTGTGTGTGTGTGTATATGCATGCACACAAGTCTGGCATGTGGCTGGCCTACACAGGGGTATTATTGACAGCTGCAGACTGTACAAGGCAGGTTTCACAGTTCACGGTGGCTGGCCATGGCCACGTGACCTGCGCTTGCCAGGGGTTGCATGGGCACTACCGGGCAGAGGTCCAAATTGGGTACTGTCAGATGACACATGTCCACTGGAATCGTGTCCCTGTTGGGACCATCTAGGACCACGTGCACGTGGCCTGCTGTGTTCTGGTGTGGACTGCACAGCACCAGCTGTACTGCTGCTGCTACTGCCACTATGGGAGCGGGCATGTGCAGTAGCATGTTCAGGTAGACCTTCAACAGGTGATGTAGCTGACCTACGTCCATGTGCCCGATGCATCACTCCCACCAGATGTTCCAGCACAGACATTCCACACTCAAGGATTAACATGCCACGGTCAAGGACTCCCACCATGTCACCCGATCATCTATCCAAAACATCTGCAAGATAATGATGAGCATTTGCAATTGCCTGGATGTTGTCAGTTAATGAACAGACAGCAGCCCTCTGAAGCCTCAGACCTTTTCTGTTGTGCTGTTCAGCATGTGCCTATGCCTCCATTACAGCCCAAAACATGCGTCTGGTGACTAAAGCTGATGCGCTTTGTCTTGCAGTGTCATGTTGGCCAGTGGTCCTCCTACGAGCAACACTGGGCACATGCCTGTGTGGGACATCACCAGTCAGTTGACTGGGATCATGGTGTGGAGGCACACTTTCCATAGTCTCCAAACTTCCCTGTTCCATGCTATCACCCACCAACTGTCCTTCCTCTATGGACAGTGGTGATGGGGTATGTGTAGGCAGGGAACTGTGTGTGAAGATGAGGGGGTTACTGGTGGAATGGCAACCAATGGCACAGATTCAGCCCCTGACATCCCTGCCTGTGCCTCAATCATACTATCATCACTGCTAGAGTCTGTGGGGACACTAACATCAGGTGGACCGCAGGAGGGCAACGCACCTACATCAACACCTATGAGGGGAAGACAAGAAGTGTACATTACAAGTTATACCACACAGACCAACATAGACACACACATACACACACAAACACATGCTATGGCACCCAATGGCATGCAACATGCAGGTAATGTGGCAGATGGAATTCAGCTTAGACAATTATAGTGGTAGTTATACATCCCTGAGTTGCACACAACAGCATGCATGTGTTGTAGCAGATGGCATGCACCTTACACAATTATAGTGGTGGTTAGCATACATACCTGTATTGCACCATTTGTGTTAGTAGCTTATGCCTCATACCTGCAATACAATGCATGCACTTTTCACCATTGCACCACACTGCCATAGTGTGTGCAACATACACCACACGTTAACAGACCATCGCTGAACTTTGTACATCTGCACTGATGCTTTGTGTTGGCCATCGCCCCTATATGTGAGGACATGAGCAGAAGGGTATATCGGCTGAATACTATGTTTGCCTGAGACCTAGCTTGCATATCTCCCCCAAAGTAGTGCATGTCTGTTCAGCATTATTCTGCCTACCCCTGAGCTGAGTCTACAGACATTGTGCATGTGGCTGTACACACATGTTTGACATGGCTGTCCCTACTTTGCAATGGTGCCACAGACCAGCACAGGTTTACAGTACACCAGCCTGATGTGTGGTGTATGACCTTGCCAATCACATGTAGTATGACATGTCTTCTGCTGACGTGTTGAATGATATGCATACATGTGTAACAGAATTTTGTCCTTTCCAATCTACAGTACTGTAATGGTGTCCCAATGCAGGGACGTGTTATACTAACACGGGTCTTCAGCTGACTCAATGTCGTCGATCTGCCCTACAAATATGCAGTGACATACTGCACATTTAGCTGATGTGCATAGCCATTGCTGGGCATCATGTGGCTTCATTATTGCTATACAGTGTGAGTTACTGACACAGTTCATAGCCATGACTGTGTTCACATACAATATATATCTAATGTGGAATGTGACCCACGTCACTGAGGTGTATACACACTAAACCCTAATGCGGAATGTGTGACACAGGTCAACAGAAGGGTATACGGATGACACCCCTGCACATCTGCAACCATTTTACTGATGCCTGGCAACTATGCCCACATATGGCTAACTTAGCAGTCCTCTATGTCCCACATGCCATCTCTGTACCTCACACACATGAGGAGCAGGCATGACAGTGATGTCTGACACCAGCAAGGTGAATGTACTATATCTGT
The DNA here is from genome assembly GCF_019279795.1 of Protopterus annectens. Taxonomy (NCBI): domain Eukaryota; kingdom Metazoa; phylum Chordata; order Ceratodontiformes; family Protopteridae; genus Protopterus; species Protopterus annectens. The sequence goes on along the minus strand of NC_056730.1, from coordinate 88,577,424 downwards.
GGCCTTATGTGGTTGTATGTGTATGTTGTGCAACACATGTATGTATTTGAATACTGTACAGGTGAATGCTTTCATCTCGTGACACACTCAAGATGTTCAAGACATGTTATGTGGTGGTTTCATGTTATGCCTACACAAGCTGTGCACAGGCCTGTATGATATTTAGTGTTTCACATCTGCAATATCACAATTACACAAAGGCCATAGTTGTATTGTGTTGAGCCAATGTAAAACAGGGTGTACACACATGTACACCACTTCTACTGTGTGTGTTGCTTCATGTCTCTGGCCATCCTCCATGGCCATGTGTACACATGTTCTGTCCAATGGTTGTGATGGACATCTATTTCACATGTCAGTGTTATCCCATATGACATACACCCGTAGATGTCATATGCTCCACTGAGGACAGGGATATGCAGACAAAGTGTGGTATGTATGGGATGTGAGACACCATGTTTTGCAGGATAGTTGAGCAGTGTTGCAGGCGGCCCACTACATGTCATGGACATGTCAGATAGCCCATGACATTGTGTGACATTCATAGCAAGGATATAATCCACAAGGGTGGCCATCAGAAAACAGGGTGTACACACATGTACACCACTTCACTGTGTGTGTTGCTTCATGTCTCTGGCCATTCTCCACGGCTATGTGTACACATGTTCTTGGTCCAATGGCTGTGGATGGACATCTATTTCACATGTCAGTGTCCACATGACAAAGCACTCAGAGATGCTCACATGCTCCACTGAGGACAGGAGTGCAGACAAGTGTGGTATGTATGGGATGAGACACACCATGTTTTGCAGGATAGTTGAGCAGTGTTGCAGAAGTGGCGGTCACTATGTCGCGTCATGGACATGTCAGATAGCCCATGACATTGTGCGTGACATTCATAGCAAGTGATATAATCCACAAGGGTGAATCTTGTGGGCTGGTTGCATACTCCAGCTCCAACATATTTATGAAATGCACACATATGCTCTCTGTACAGTACCAGTTTGTATTCCCAACATGTGTAATGTTGATATGGGTACCTGTCCCTCACAGGTGAAACACGCGCCTCCACCATTGTATCTACAGTTGTCTGCACACATCTGGCAAATGACAGTTTGGAAGATTTAGTGTAGGTGTTTCATATAGTCTTCAATTGTTTCTGCCATGGTAACTACAGTGATGCATTGTATGTCTGACCAGTGTCTATTAACAGGACCACCACATATTATGTGCATGTGTTATGGCAGATAAAGCATGGCAATTAATATGATCTGTGCATTATCAAGCCCTGTAACACACAATAATTCACTTGACACAGACTGCTGTCACTGCAAAAACAGAGGTACCTAAAACAAGAGTGTTACAGCAGTAAGATCAATATCCACACCTTGATAGCCACAGGGTGCAAATGTCCATGTTAGCACATACAAGCCAGCAAAATACACTATACTATGGCGGAGTGCATGCCACCATGCATGGCTATACAGAGTAGCAGACTATAGTATGTGGCATGTGTCTCATACATTTGCATATGATGTCACATTACATATTGTACCGTAACACATGTAACTATGTGCCTTGTGTAATTGACGATTTGCACAATTTTATTAGCGTTTCGTGAACGCAGATCAAGTCATTCATAAGCTGGGCGGCCAATGAATTTAGTACCACATGATGCTGTTAAATATTTTAAAAGGTAGGGCTGAACATTGATTTTTTTGCTTTGTTTGTTTAATCTGAAGAAGGATAGGCATCGTCGTCTCCGAAACACTAATAAAATTGTGTAAGTCAATTACACAAGGACATTTCATTATTCGTGATTATTTGGGATTATTTTAGAGCAGTTTCCTGGCTTCACCTCTTCCCGCTGTTTGCGTTAACAGTTTGTGAAGCTTTTTCATTTGGTGTAAGTTCAGAAGTACAGCTGAACATACATGTGTATCCTATTTATTAAGATTACAAATAAGTCTTTGCAAATCTACATGACACTAACACCGCTGATATATTTAAGCCACACACACATTTGACACTTATTGGTGATGTGATGTTATCACCATATATGTGTGTGTCATGTAATGACATTGCTCATACTCCATGTGGATGTTGTCTTGATGTGGGCATGTCTATTTGCCTGTACTGGTGTCTTTACCTATCAGCACACGCCTGTATGTGTTCACATTAATGCAATCGACCTTAAGGCTGTGTATATGTCACATATATAGTCATACATAGCCTTTAGGGACGTGATCTGTAACCATGCAGACTTGCTCACATAATGTTTTACATGTATGTGGTTTGCCATATACATCTACATGGCACTGTACAGCTGTGTAGCATCCTGCTATGTATTGCCTGTGTTGCACATGTGTAACACATGGGACAATAGCTAGCCTGATGGTATTTGCAGGGTTGGATATCAACTATAGCATGTATGGTCATAGTGAACTAGTAGGCTATATGCCCTGTGCCATTTATGAGCCTAGGCAGGCAGGTCACCTAGCTGTAGGCAACAGAAAGGTAAGTTTCAGTGGCCAGTTCAAGCAGTGCCACAGAACTGATCCACAGGGTTACTGATATATTTGGCATGCGGTCATCACACCATGTCACAGAGAGGGGCAATGTGCAGCTTCTGCTGGACAGGCATGCATAGTATGGCAAGAGTATGCTAAGTGTATGGGACAGAGATCTGTCAGGCATGTTGTGATCCTTGTACTAGAAAGGTGGATGTCCATGAAGTATGTGTTTATTTGGGCTCAGGATGTGTTAAGTGTAGCATGTCCAACATCTCTGGGTTGGACAGCTTTATTCAGGGTAGGCTGCATGCTACATAGTGGAGCTAGGGATTGGGGAGGGCATTGTAGGCCGTCTACACATGGGCAATAACCCTTAAAGGAAATATGTGATCTATTATGGGTCACATGAGTGTTAAGTATGGCTGAACAACTATCTCTGTATTCATGGATGGCACCCTGTCATGATTAGGGGTGCCACATACGACTACCTGGCTGGTGTGGTGAAGTAACTATCAAAGGAAAGACTACTGTCCAGCTGCATCCCATATACACACAGCTGCCATTATGTTGACTACTGCCTAGCTGGTAGTTCATGGGTACAGGGTTTTTAACATTGGGGATGACAATGCAATACTTAGCTGTCAGATTGTGGCCATACATCACACACCACACATCTGACACACAAAGGCTCTTTTGTATGTTGAATGCAGCACACATTGAGTCACCTATTGCTCCTAGTTCATAGTCATTTGCAAACATCAATAGGCAGATGCATTCTGTGTTAGTCTGTGTGGTAAAGATAACAAAGAGGGGGAGTATCAGGAATGAACCCTGTATTACTGTAGCTGGCACTGGTTTGATGTGCATGTATTAGTCAGACACCTTCTGTAGTGTTGGTTCTGCCAGCAGTCCAGTTGCCAACCACTCCTGTGACATAGGAATATACACCTAGTTTACTGAGTGTAGCTGGAACACAGTATGGGTGATGGTGTCCTACGACCTGGCAAGGTCATGATATGCAGTGTGAATCAACCCTACTGTCATCTGCATCTGTACTGAGTACATCAAATGCATTGATCATGGTTTATGGCCTTAAAGACCAGACTCAGCAGGGTAGTAGTGCACTATTTCCCATTATCAATGGTGTCTCTCCCTTTGTGGGGTGTGATAACTGTTGCTGTGCACTATTCGTTGTGTACACAGCCTGACATGGAGCTATGATTGAACATGATGTGTATGTGGATAGCTGATTGTTCTTACATTTGTGTGGGATATACCCTGGGATGTTGACAGGTCCCATGAAAGCTGTATGTATGGCTTTAGAGAGTGCAGCTTGTACCTGCATAGTTGTTATTACAGGGGCCCTGTAGTGTACATGGATATATAACTATGTGTACCTGTTGGGGGGGGAGGTGGGAGTGGGTTTAGGTTCTCCCAAGACCCTATCTGGATGAACAGGTGCTATTTCTGTAGGTGCTGACTTCCCATGCCATAGTGCTGTGCAGCACGGCAGGTCTTCTTGTTGCCATTATGATTCATGACACAGCTATAGAATGCTCTGTGCTTGGCCTCATAATATGTGGCTGATTAGTTTCACAGTAGCTTTGTGTGGTTTTATATGGTGTATCTGCATCTTACTGTGGCTGACCAGGGATCACCTCCACTCATGTGTGTTCACTCTTGCAACAGTTACTACCTTCTGTGGTACAGTTTAAAGCATGGTACCATTAGTTTGCCTTCTTGTTTGTGTTTGGTTGAATCTTCGTTCTGTTTCAATGGCACAAACACTGCATGTATGTGACTGCTTAAGGTTCATTTGTGTAGGATTCAGCATTTGCACATGCATTGCCCATCTGCATGAGTGCCAAGACAGTCACCACTTTGCTCTTAGGAAGCATAACATTGGCATTGGAGTCTGACTATGTGTATCATACTGTTAGCCCTGTTTGTGTGACTACTGTGATCCAGGTCACTGGAGCTGATGGACTCCAACATGCATTAAGCGCAGGTGTTGGTACATGAGGACTCTTCCCAGTTCATAATGGAATAGTTAAGAGTAGCCATTATTATGGTTTTCTGTCTCAGACTTAATCTTCCCCATTACAGCACATTATGACAGTTGGGAAATCCACAGCATGGCTGGTGATCTGTCACAAGGTGCATTTTGAATTCCACTTTGGCACAAAAGTAGTTGCTAAGCATAATGCATCTGAAGTTATGCAAGTGCAACTAGCATGGGGATGTACATATCCTTCAGGAATATGGACACATCTGCGGCCCATGTGTTCCAATAAAGGATAATGTGCAAGAGGTGAGATATGTGTTATAACATGGTCATGCAGGTGTGCTCTCTGGAGCATTGAAACATGTCTCAGCCACTGCACAGATATGTTCTCCATGCTAGGGATTGACATATGTGTGTCCATATAGTGTTTCTGACATGTATCATTGTGTAGCGAGACCCGCAGTTTATTGCCTGGCTGTCCCTGTAACAGCAGTCGACCTTCACTTGAACTGTGCATGATGAAGGCACTATAGGGGAAGCATGAGCCCTAGGCAGTATCCAGATTTCTAGGGGTGACAGGTGCAGGCCATGCCTGGCAAAGCATCATGGTCTGTCAACCATGTTATCCCAGGCAGACAGATACTGGATACCCTTTGACTTGCACCACTACATTAGACAATTGTGGAATACAATCCTTTTGTCCCTGTACTGCAGAATAATTCTGGCCAATGGCAGAATGCTACACAGGCCTTGGGAAATACCTGCATGGGCTACAAGACCTGACAGTTCCTACATATGTTTTCATGCAGACCAGGCTACTGCATCACAGATCCTGCACAACAACATGGAATATGCCAGAGCCATGTATATAGTTCAAAAGGTGGTCTGAGTCTATGGTTATGTGACTAATCATGGCAGACAGGCAGCTGACAGTATGTATGCCCTCGTATAGGTTGGTGTTTAACATAGTGCTAGAGTTTGCATTCACAAATGAGTACTGTTGGGCATGTTTCCGGCCACGTGTTCTGAGGTGTGGCACAATTATGCAAACTATGTCATACCGTTTTTGTATTTCGTTGTCTGTCTCTTCCAGCTTGGGAGGTCACTTATTTGGCCAGATACTTAAAAGCGTCTGTGAATGTGTGTGATTTCTGGTAGTGTGAGTGGTTGTCCTTACTGTGTTCTGGTAAGGGTATGTGTTGGTTGTGATGATGAGATGCATGTGTTAACCTACACCTCATGACTGTCCAGTCCAGTCATGGCTGTAGACTGAGCTGCCTTCCAGCTTACCCCTGTAGCTGCATCCCAAACAATGTGTGGGGTGTAGTGTTAGGTGGGTTTGGCAGTGTACATGGCATAGAGATTACATTCCCCCAGGATGGCCACATACACAAAGCTGACATTAGTAAACACCAGTAGCTGACTAGTGGACATGCCTGTATGAGCATTCAGTACTACAAGTACCAAGTACTGTATTTAGTTTACTTATTGCTTATGAAGATGTTCTAGACAGTGATGCTCACATGTAAATATTTGTGTTATGATGTGACAACACTGGCTAATACGGAAACATTGTAGCTACCTTTAGCAGCAATCCTCTTCTGAGGAGCACATCACATCCTGATAGTTGATTACAGATGATGCAAGTGTCTACAGGGCTGTTTCCTTCTCTGGGTATATACTCACATATCCACCAGGACCATGAGCTCTGTTGGGCACAGACACCCACTCTCCATATTCATGTATCAATAGACTCTGATGCCACTATCAACATGATCAGGATATAATCAGATAGTGTAAGCCATTAGCTATGAATCAGCTATTACACATAGGCAGCAGTATCCTACATCTTACACTCCTGCTGCAGATGTTACACTGGAGTTAAAGATGATATGCAACCTGTTTCATTACCAGTACTGTGCACTACATTACATACAGTATGTGCAAGCGGCTGTTAGGTTGGCAATGAGAGGTTAGGCTACACAAAACTGGTAGTTCAACCAGTGGGTCTCTACTCTCAAAGTCCACTCTATGTAGGTGTGCACATAGCCATTTGGCCCAGCCCTGTAACAAGGATCACTAAACATTTGCATAACATACACAGCTGTTATTGCTTGCAAATGATACTACAGAGGTCCAGCCCTGTAACAAGGGTCACTATACATTTGCATAACATGTACACATGCACAGCTGTTATTGCTTGCAAACGATACTAGAGAGGTGGATATTACATGTGTTATGTGCATGGATAGTTACCTAGCTCTTCCAATTATCTTTGCTATCATGCTGCTAAACTGTCAGATGAATACAAGTGATATGTATCCTGTTATTGAGTATTGTAATTGCCAATATACATAACTACTGTTTGCATAACATAACAGAAATGCTATGTAGAATGGAATACAGATCTGCCTAAAATACTGTACATTACACAGTTATTGGCACAATATCCCACAATGCAAACCATATTTGCACAGTAAGCCCACCTTTGACATGTTCATCTTACTTATACACCCATACATATACCAACATATAATATCCCCTGTTATAGCACATACTTGTTGGACCAATCCTGACACTGACAGTGGCTGGAAGCGAATTGGTGAGTTTCAAGCCCATATCATCCCTTCTGGTGTATGAGGAGTCTGCTTTGTGACCTACAGCAGTAAACACATAGAATACTACAAGCATTACTATTGCTCAACAATACATCGCTACAAGATAGCTATTTCTACTATATGCATTGATTACACTGTAATTCTTACAGAACAGGTATGACATACACAGACATACTACATGTTATACATACCTTCTTAGTAATTGGAGGTGTTATCGACTAGTATAATACTCATTTTCGGTTTGACTTTCAGTGTTTTGTACTGTCCTACAGGTAGATACAGATGGTTTGAATATGTAACAAGGCAACCTTTTATAGCTACAGATCAGTAACATAACCAGTTGGTGTTCCTAAGTAGCTAATTACATGCACATCAGCTGCGCTGCTACTGCCTTAGCCAATACCATGGCAACAGTGGAGTATAACTGATTACTCCACTTGGGTGTTGTCCCTTTGCCTTACTTGTGAGGAAGACAGCCTGGAAGTGTTGTGTGGAATCTATTGCAGTACACACACACATATATATATATATATATATATATATATATATATATATATATATATACATATATATATCTATATATATATATATACACATACACATATATATATATATATATATATATATATATATATATATAAGCAGTATATATATATATATATATATATATATATATATACATATATATATATATATATATATATATATATATATATATATATATATATATATATATATACACATATATACACATATAGATGTACACATATATATATATATATATATATATATATATATATATATATATATATATTTATATATATAAGCATACACCTTTCATTGGGTACATGGCGGGTTGTCCTATTTCAACACATTCCTCCCTTTTGTGTTTTAACCTGTCTGCATATACAACTGGGATAGGTACATCTCAGGTAGCTTAGTGTTAGGTTATTCTCAGGATGGAGTACATGGATGTGTGCTCTACGAACTCAATGAGGAATTAAACCCGCAGTTAGGACAGCTGTTTAATCTTAGCCTTACCTCAGGATACATACCCAAGGAGTGACGCACGGCGACTGTGGTCCCACTTCACAAGGGCAGTGCCTCCACCGACCCTGGAAATTACCGTCCCATTAGCTTGACAAGCCTTATCTGCAAAGCCATGGAGAGGATCATAATGGAACTCGTAAATAAAGACATAGGGAACTTGTAGACTTTGGATCCAACCCAGTTTGGCTTTGTCAAAGGCAGATCATGCCTTTTAAACTTGGTTGACTTTTTCGAGACAGTCACCAAGGCCATTGATGAGGGAAAGGCAGTCCATACAGCCTACCTCGACCTGGCAAAGGCCTTCGACACAATACCCCACTCAGGTATCATCGAAAAACTCATCAGCTTGAATGTAAACCCATACATCACAAGATGGGTTGCAAACTGGCTAAGTGACAGAACCCACAGGGTCAGAGTTGCTGGAGCCATGTCAGACTCAAAGCCTGTCACAAGTGGTGTCCCACAGGGCTCAGTCCTGGGTCCACTCTTGTTTGGCATCTACTTTTCTGAAGTACAAGCAAACAAAGGAGGGTTATGGCTGACAAAGTTTGCAGATGACTGCAAACTGGGCGCCATAGTCAAAAACACATCTGACACAGTTATCCTTCAGAAGGGCCTCACAAAAACAGATAACTGGTGCCAGAGCCATGGCCTAAAGTTAAACGCCAAGAAATGCATAGTCATACCCTTAGAGAAAAACAAGGTTACCCCTAGCTACCATATAGGTGGCAATCCACTGAGCACAGAAGAAGTCATCAGGGATCTGGGGACCCAGGTTGACAGTAGCCTTTCGTTTGACACTCATGTTGCTAAAGTAGTTAGGAAAACCTTCTACATTGCCCACCTGATCATGAAGGGATTCACATCTAGATCAAGGGAGGTCATCGTCCCCCTGTACTCATCACTCATTAGACCTATGATTGAGTACAATGCCCCATTCGGAATGTATCTGACTCGACACCTGCAGCAGCTGGAAAGGCCCCAAAAGTTCCTCACCAAAAGGATAAAGGGTCTCAAAAATATGTCTTATGCTGCCCGACTGAAAGGACTCCAGCTCTATTCAGTCTCATACCACTTGCTCAGAGGTGACCTGTGCCTGACATATAAGGCCATGTCAAACCCAGATTTGATGAATATGCTTCACCTCAAAAAATCTAGATCCCTCAGAACCACAAGGGCAGGAGATTTAAACCTTGACAAGGTTATTAATAGAACGTGCTGGAGGGACAGATTCATCACCCAGAGACTCCCTATGCTGTGGAACAAAATCCCGGTACATGTGAGGCAGAGCACCTCGCTGGCCTTGTTCAAGAGGAATCTTGACCAATGGATGGGAGATCGCAGATATACCCCAGGGATTACTTCAGTGTCACTGCTTGACAGAGGCACAGCAAAATAATAGGCATAGTTTTATTCAAACTAAAGGAGTGGCGAAAGCCACATAACTATGGGCTAGGCTCATAATTGCCCTTGGACAGATAGCCTAGTATGAACCT
>NC_056730.1:88160242-88242742 GCF_019279795.1 Protopterus annectens | reverse complement strand
GATTCTATGTCATCAGTGCTGTTATACACATGGTGGAATGATAGATTGACAGGGTTTGTGTGGACATGCATTTAGTGTGTGACGTTATGGCTCACAGTGATATGTCTCTAACATACCTCTCCACTGGCACACTGTCCACAGACTGCCCACATGTCTGCCTGTCATGTTTTGTGTGTTCACCAGACAGTTGGTGTCCTTGGTAAATCAATTGTGGACAATGGGGAATGCAGTCAGTAAATACTCACATCTATTGGTATTACTGACATCATATTCCTCATAAAGGATGTTACAACAAGTCCAGTGACATCTGCAACTGTCTCAGTGTATGACAGCAGTATGTCCAATCTACCCGTGTGTTTGTGCCTCTGTTCCCACCTAGTGATATAGGGGATGATGCCGAGATTAGAGAGTGGAAATGTTATCAAAGGCTTTGGCAAGATCAATGTAGGCTGTAGGTGTCACCTTGCCTTCATCCACAGCTCAGGTGATTGACGGCAAGAGGTTGACCAGGTATGACCAGGTTGGCAGGTATGACCTACCATTCACAAAGGTAAACTGTGTAGGATCCTGAGTCTGCAGATTCCCATATCCCTGTTTATTAGGTGCATGATAATGCATTCCATAGCTTCACATAACAGACTTGTCAAGCAGTTGGGGCAGTATTTCCCAGGATCTGTAGTTACACCTCATTTGAGGGGAGGGGTGACTGTAGCAGTACTCAATTCAGTAGGGATAAAGTGTGAGGTGAGGCTGTGCTTGAACAGGGCACACAGATAAGGTGCCAGGTCACTCTATAGTTCATGTAGAACACAGCTAGGAATATTCTCAGGTCCCATAGAGGCTGTATTCTTGGCCTTGGACAGTGGTGTTGTAACCTGTGCTGCAGTAATACTGGGTGCCTGGTGGTGTACTGGTATTGTGATTGGTCATTTTGTGGGGGTGAAGGGCACTGTTTGCACTTAAGATGCCACACAGTATATTGGCATTATTTGTTGGATCAGTATGGGAGGTACCACTGTCTAGTTGCTCAGAACAATTCTTGATATTACCATGGGGATTCTTTACGTAACTGTATGAGGCCTTGTAGTTGCCTTTACTGTGTGCTCCAAGTCTGTTTTTCACAGCTAACTTTGTAGTATTTGATGAGGGATTTCAACTATTCATTGAGGCTGATAAGGGTTTATTTCCTGTCTTGGGACTTCACTTTATTCTACACTGGTTCCATTCTTCTGTTATACAGTTTCTTTGTGTGAGAGGACCACCAGATCAACTTCCTTTCTTTGGAGGTGAGGGTCCTGGTTGTATTGGGTAAGCCGGTATTCATGCATTTGTGTATGTGTCCATAGTGCATTGTTGTTTGATTCAGCTATCATGCAACTAGCCTCCATTTGCATGGCTGACTTGAGGTTAGCCACCTCTGCTTTTATGAGGCCATAGTTAGCTTTAGAAAGGCTTTTCATGATGGTTACCTGTGCAGTGGGGGTAGGATGGCTTTGGATTTCCAAAGGTGATTACTTTGTGTTCAGATATAACAAGTGAGATGTTGACTGTTAGTTTAGAGCAACAATTGCCCATCTTAGGAAGAACCAGGTCGATGTGATGGGCATGTGCATCGGTGCATGAGTAGCTTTCTCACTTAATGGTGGAGTACTTGAAGTCAACCAGTATTAGAGTGTCATGTTGGACAATAATATTCTCCAGGGTGTTTATGGACATGGAGTGTGAGTCTTGGGAAATGTATGGGGACCTATCGCAGGCTACAACCTGAAACACTGTCTTACCCAATGTCAGCTATGCCTGCAGGATCTGTAATGCATAATGTTGGCCTACCACTCTGGAGGTGTGTACATCCTTTATGAATATGAATATACCACCACCTTTGGACCTTCAGTCTATGTTCTGCAGCCAAAAGTTGTGGACTTGCATATAGGTTGATACTGCAGGGGTGCTTCCTGCTGCCTTTATCCAGGTGTCTGTTACAGCACAGATGTCATTGTTCTCTATTTAAAGGAATACTTCCAGTGAGTGAGTTCCCAGATTTAGAATTCCAGTGTGCAGCAGCATGACCCTCTCATTGCTATGTTTTTGTAGCTGTCATATATTTCTGTATATTTATGTGTATATATATATATATATATATATATATATATATATATATATATATGCATTTATTAACCTTTCTATATATATGTATATCTGCATTTATATGTGGATATGAATGTGGATGCATCTCTCTCTCTCTCTCTCTTTATATATACATATATATATATATGTATATATGTATGTATGTATATATATATATATATATATATATATATAAGTACGGTGGGTCAAGTTTTATATATATATATATATATATATATATATATAAATATATATATAGACATATCTATATATATATATATATATATGTACGTATATATATATATATATATATATATATATATATATATATATATATATATATATATATATATATATATATATATATATATATATGTATATATATATATATATATATATATATATATATATACACACACACACACACACACACACACACACACACACACACACACACACACACACACACATATATATATATATATATATATATATATATATATGTATCATGTATGCATTTGTCCACATATATGCATCTCCATACATATATACATGTGTATATAGACTACCTGACTGATTCTACTGACATTTTTCCCTGCTGTTGGATGACTGTACTAACTGATATGTTTTGGATTTCATCACTATTTTGCAAGGTTCAGATGGTGTAATGGTACATTGCTTTGATCATAGTTTACAAGGCCCTGGGTCCAGGACTTGGTAGGCGTTATTATTTTGTTGCAAGGCAGAACAGTTCAGCTGTGGAGAATGGGATACAGGCAATAAATACAAGAGATCCCTAGTTTGGGCCCTTTCACCCCATTTACACTGCCTTTGGTCAGATTTTTGCAGTGAGAGTTTCAGAGTGTGGATCCGATGTCCAAATGCACTACATACATATAATATAATATAATATATATATATATATATATATATATATATATATATACACACACACACACACACACATATATAATATATATATATATATATATATATATATATATATATATATATATATATATATGTATATATATATATATATATATATATATATATATATATATATATATATATATGTATATAGACATATACATATATAAATACATTTTCCCTACTTTTGAATGACTGTGCTGCATGATATATTGGTAAAACCATCAAGCATACCTGTAGTTCCAATGGCTTAGTGGTCAATTGCTGTGTCTATGGTGTGCAGTGCTCTAGGTTCAAGCCTTGCAAAAGCTGATTATTTTGTTGCTGGGAATTACAAGGGCTGTTGGATACAGAGTGATTAAGGCACTTTTAAGCAGTTGTAAGCAGGTTTGTGTGGCGGTAAGAATGATAACTTCCAGTTAAATATGCTTACAGACAGCCTTAAAAGTGCTTAATCTGTGTAGGCATTGCTTAGAATCACACAAACAGGCTTAATCCCACTTACTACTGCTTAAAAAAGCTTACTTCCACTTACCCCTGTGCTAATTTCTTTAAAAGAAAAGAAAAAAGGGGTGATAGGAAAGTGGTAAAAAAAGGGGCATGCAGACAGAAAGACAATAGGGAAAGGAGCTAGGGATGTGCAGGATGGGTGTAGGGAAGGTCCATAGCTGTCCATTTCTTCTACAGCAACAGCTGTGCATATATGCTGAATTTGGAGGCATATTTGGATACTCAAACCCCTGAGAGAGGGGTGAGGACAACAAAAACATGTTGTGAAGCCAATTAAACCAGATTACATGTGTCCAGTGGACGCGTGTGCGAAATGGACAGCTATGTATGGGGCAAGAATCTTTTTTGCAAACAGAATGCCCTTTTTTTTAAGGTGAGAGTGGGATTTTGGGGAAGGATAGTAGGTATATTTGGGGACGTAATTTGGGTAGTAAGACAGAGAAGACAGACAAGACAGCATACAGGGATGGTATATGATACATGTGGGGGGTAAACACCTTGGACAGGGACGGGTGTTTGGAAATAAGAAACCCATGGGCCCCCAAATGGAAACAGTGGGAATGAGGTCCCCACTCATGGGCTGTCACCACTGCACCTTCACATCCCCGAAGGTGGCTATGCTGGGAACTGAGCAGGAGGGGCAGGCTGACCCTCTAATTGCACCACACGGCTCTTAAGCTGGCATAGCAGATAGCCAAACTCCTTTTGGAGGTTGTTAGGCACCAATCTCCAGATCTGACTTTGGTTGACGGTATCCTGTTCACGCCTGCTCCCAGGGGGAGGACAAGCCCCATCCCCTGAGATGGTTCCAGCCAAAGATGGTGCAGGACCAGCAGACGAGGAGGTCCCAGAGTGGGTCCCAGATGTGCTGGGGCCTGATGCCATGGCCAGATGAGGTGGGAGAGGTGGGTCTGCTTGGACTGGCCTTACCAAACATGCCTTGGGTTTCAGTTTTAGAACATGTGTGAGTTAGTAATAGTCAATACAATACAGGATTAGTTATAACAGTATGCATAGATATTCTCATTTACCCAAAAATAACAGATTTTGAACAGTTGCATAGCAAACAGAACACATGCATATATGGAACCACAGTGGCCATTACAACGGCATGCAGGTTACATTAATAGCAACAGGCCACCAATGATAGTATTTCAACATGGAACATTAACAGAAACACATTTCAAAATTTGTTGAACAATAGGGCATATGTCCCAACAGTAGGTTTGGTGTAAAACATACCCATTGATTTGTGTGTTTAGATTATTGTTTATATAATTATTATTATTGTTGCAGATATGGTGGGGGGGGGGATGTCAATTAACAACTTGTGTATCCCTGCAGTACTCACAACTTTAACAGTCATTACTCTAATCATTACTCTACAGGTATTATTACAGTACCCTATGGCCTTGGTTTGGGCAGTGGCATGTTTCTACATGGTGTATATAACCGTCTTATAGCTACATTCTACTTCTCTTACCTGGTAGACCTGTGGGGGGAATGTTTGTTAACACTACCTGACTGTTTCTACACATAGTCTCAGATTCCTAGTTAAAATTGCATGCATACAGCTTACTACTACTCTCGGGATTCAAACCATGGCTGTGTCTGCTAAAAATTCAACAACTGGTGTTTCATCAGAGTGAGCTATTGAGAAATTGCTGTTTCTTATTTTAGTGTTTTCTGTCTAAGTCTCTCTTGGTTGTACAATCTGACCTTGTAATTATAACATTCTTACAAAGGCATTCCTAGACATTTTTATGTAGCACAGTGTGAGTAACAGTGGTTGACACAACATTACTATTCAGATATCAGATCTTGGTAAATGCAACATGTCAAGCTATACAATACCAGAGTAAACACAGCCAGTCCAGAATTTAGAACTTTATTGCCAGGCAGTTACACTTTTATTTAAATATGACCTATATGAGACTATTACTGTCATATTGTCTGGTTTATTCATTACAAACCATGCACATTTTTTATACTGTCAGGTGATATTTTACTCCTTTATGTTTATTTGGTATGACTACTACAGGCAGGATTGTTACTCATCAGCCTTGCAACACAGCCTCTGCAACCTGCTGGCATGGGCTTCCTGATTCGCAGCCCGTTCAGCTGGAGCTGTAATGAAATAGAGAAACATTTATGCATACCTATCCATCACATACACAGGCTGGACTTTGGTAAACTGTTATTGCTATGAATACTTACACACTGCTGGGACATCTCCCCTCTGTCTTGCTTCTTGGAACCACTGTTCCAAGAACTCCCTCTTCCTCTGTTTTAAGTAAGCATAGTGGTGCCGGATCTGCTCACCAGTCCGAGGGATACCAGTGGCACTGGTGAAATCACAGACGAGACTTTCCCAGGCTTCTGCTTTATATTGGGAGCCCTAGTACTGGTCCTGCAGCAGTCTCATATCATGTTATTTTTACCAGGATTCCTACCATGACCTTGGAATCCTGTAGTCCCCAGTGCTGTGCCTGAAAGCGCATGCCCTCTCCGACACCTGCCATACTGCCTACAGTGGAGGGCTGCAACCAGTTATGAGTTTTATTCCTACCTGCAGGGTTTAAATAAATGCAATTTCCCTCCCTTTGCTGTGATTAGATGGTTTTGAATAGGCTGAGCTAAGCTAAGCTATGGGCAAACCTGCTTAGCTAAGGTTGGCAGTGCTTAAAGGGGCAAGTGCTGAGCACAGCTTACCAGTGCACACATCTACTTAGCTAAAGTACTTCCTGCTTAGCATTTACATTTCAGCAATGCTTACAGTGCCTCAGCTGAGCTGAGCATAATGTAGCATTATTTACCTTTCATATTTTGGACTATCATGGTGATGGGTTTCATTCATCATTTAGCATCGCTTATGATATGTATGTTGATCTTCAATAACATCCCCTATGTGGTTTCTGACATATTACATTTTGTGTGAATGCATGTATGGGACATTTATGTTTATGTGGGGATTTCACAACTTCAATACACTGATACCTCACATCTGGCCCTAATACACTGCTCTGGTTGGGAAATATAAATTACTTACTACATAAATATACTAAAATATTACATGTGTGGTGATTTCACATACAAAATAGAATTGGCTGTAGTGGGGCTAGAGCCCTGACTGACTACATGCAAAGTGTACACTCTAACCCTATGCTATTGCACTATTGTATACAGTGACTGTCTATTGCTATTTAACTTCCTGGGCCATTTAAGCTGGCATAAGCATAGCTAAGCAACGGGCACACCCACGCAGCTACGCTTAAATTTTCCTGTTGACGTGAAAAAAAACATATTACGGACACTTTTTAAATATTGCTCTTACAAACTTAGACAGTTGTTAGAATAACAGATTTTGTGTTTGCATTCATTTTCTGAAGGGTATGCCATTTAAAACTTAGCTCTGTCATTATTTTTTAACTTCATTCTTTAATGATATGCCACTACTTTGGCAGTGGCCACTTATTTATTTCACGGCCGTACACTATACGGCAGGAATCTGTACATTCTCTGGGGACCTGACCTGTTGGGGGTTTACATTCTGTGAATAGAGTGATCTCGCTCTTTTTACATTGCTGTCTGGCAATTCTGGTGTGCAGGGGGCATGTATCTTGTGAGAGCACCAGGGGCGGCTCGTGCTGCAGCCCTCCCACCTAGAAAAAAAACAAAGAAAAAAATTTGTGAAACAAAAAATCCACTCAGACTGCCTTTATCAGCAGTCCGGATGCAGAGAAAGAGGTACCCAGCAACCTGTGCAGTAGGATACCCAGGAGTCGACCGCACAGAACAGAGGAGCTCCGGACTGCTTCCCTTGCAGACAGGGCCAATCTCAGCTCATTTCGCTGCGCAGGCTTTGTGCAGATCAATTCTGTTGGTCGCTCCTGGCTGGATTATGTGGCTTCACTGGCTATCATGCAGATGGATTCTGTGGCTTTGCTGGGATTCTGTTGGTCGGTCACTGGCTTCGGATATGTTCACAGGAGGGTAGGGTAGGTGCAGATGGATTCTGGTGGGGACATGTTCTGTTGGTCGGTCGCTGGCATGTGTGTGTGTGTGTGTGTGTGTGTGTGTGTGTGTGTGTGTGTGTGTGTGTGTGTGTGTGTGTGTGTGTAAATTAGTTGGTTTAGCCAGTTAAAAAAGGCATCTCTTTCCCTGCTATGTTTTCTGTGCGACTCATTGCTATTATGTTTAATTCTCAAGAGTTTTGACAGGTAATATTTGCTCAAGCGACACTGCAAATGCTTATTTACACAAAATATCATGTATCTTAACAACCGTGTTTATATTTTCACACGTTAAAAGTGAAATCTGATGGCTGAGCTAACTCGAATTTTAACACCGCAATAATGTGCCATTGTGTTGTTTTTCTTTAGTAACATCCCTCCTCAGAGAAACAGACAGAGAAATTGAGAAAGTGTCATAAAAATTCTCAACCATGTGCTTGAAATATGAATTGTAGAAGTATGCTGGTATGTGCGAGTGTGTTTGCTGCCTGGTACACATGCTAAGAAATACACACAGAACGGTCCACTGTGTGTGATTTTTCCCCCTACCTTATCTTTACATTTTCGCCTTGTCCTTTCCTAAAAAGTGGGCATGGCATGTGTTATACTTAACAAAAAAATGCTTATAAAAAGGCGAGCTGGACGCATGCTCGCTGCACTTAATATGTAAGAAATACAATAAACACATCTCAGTGACTCATGCATACTAAGGTATTTTAGAAATACCAACACAGATACAGGTTCAAGTTAAAAAAATCTGGCTTTTTTTCTTTTTTCACTTGTAAGTACACTGGCCCTCAGACTTGTGAACACATTTCAAAGAACTAACCAACCCGGCCTCTGATTTCAGTTATTTAACAAAGCTCAGCAGATTGTTAAACATAGCCAAAGCAGGAACAGATGAAGTGTGCGGCACCAAGGAAGAGCTGTTGACTTCTGTAAACCATAAAATATGGCAACAGAAGGTGCAAAGATTTATAGTACTGTACAAAGAGTGACACGTTAACTCTACTATTCCCGGAATAGCACGTCGTTTTTTCTACACTGTAGCTAACGTGCATCTATATTACTCTTGTAATTATCCTGACAGCCTAATTACCTACACAGTTTTTGTCTGTCACCCCTTGAGTCTTTGATGTAAGAGACGCATTCTTCATTATTCTCAAATGTAATGCTCTAAAATTGCTCTTTCTGTATTATTGCTGTGATTACTGCTGTACTGTACTAAGAAATGTAAAATATGCTAAAACGCAGAAATCTAAATAAACGCTATTATACCATGACCCCCCATTAATATTCCAAAACGTGCACGCTGATTGGCCAGCGTGCACATTGTAAATCGACTTATACTAATGGAAAAAGGTCTGGTCGCCCGGACTTTTTCCATTAGTATAAGTCTCTTTTAAAACACTGTCTCGCTATGTTAAAAGAGTTTAACATAGCGACACAGGTTTAAAAAAAGCTACGGAGATCTCCGTTGCTTTTTTTAAAGCTGTCTCGCTATGTTAAACTCCTTTAATATAGCGACACAGTGTGTAAAAAGCAATGGAGATCTTGCTTTCTCTGTTGCTTTTTTTAAAAACCTGTCTCACTATGTTAAATGGGTTTAACATAGCGAGACAGCTTTAAAATAAGCAACGGAGATCTCCGTTGCTTATTTTAAAGCTGTCTCACTATGTTAAACCCATTTAACATAGCGAGACAGGTTTAAAAAGCAATGGAGAAAGCAAGATCTCGTTACTGTTCGCTATATGTTAAATGGGTTTAACATAGCAAGACAGCTTTAAAATAAGCAACGGCTCCGTTGCTTATTTAAAAGCTGTCTCGCCTTGTTTAACCCATTTAACATAGCGAACAGTAAAAGCAATGGAGATCTTGCTTTCTCCGTTGCTTTTGGCCACAACTCTGATGTACTGCGAGGCATGCGCAGTACATCAGAACTGCCACGGATACCAGACAGCTGCGGAAGGGCAGCAAAGAGGCATTATACAATGCCATTATTTAAGAAAAGTAATTATTTCTTTTCTTAAATAATGTCATAGTATAATAGCAATAACCCACTTCTGGGTGTGGGTAATGCAGGATTTACCCACGGTTGTCTTTGTTTGGTCCCTGGCCGCCTCAGGACCAAACCACGCCAACCGTGGGTAAATCCCGCATTACCCACACCCAGGCATGGGTTATTGCTATATAATTGCACTGTGTGTAGTCTGCCAAGAAGTCTGATATAAACAAATCTACTAATCACGTGACTTTTTACCGGTAGAAAAATGATGCATTGTCTGTGGCAATCCCAGACAGTGGCTGGAATTACATCCTACAAAACCAACCCTCACGTGAGTTACTTTTGTGGCTTAATGTGTTCAAAAATAAAGACAAAGGAGTTTGAGGTTTAACCTCTAATTTTTTAGAGGTGCTGGTGCAAACACATACGTTTTTCACATACCAAACTTTAAACCACAACAACATTGCTTTTTAAAAGTATTACTTGTATTTGTTTTATATTTATTACCAATTTCCTTTAAAGAGTGATCAAATTCTCTACAGAAAATGAAAGTAAGGACTTGTAAGAGGTGGAAATCATGAATTCTTCAGTATCAGCTTTATTTTATTTGTGATCACAGGTGAAGAGGAGTTTTTCACAAGATGAGTAAGGAAGAGATCCAGTCCTGGATGGCACAGTAGTAGGACAACAGTTCACTGCAGGATACACACACACACACACACACACACACACACACACACACACACACACACACACATACACACACACATGCACTCATATACTCACATTCACTACATTTTCGCACACAGGCAATTTTTAGTGCAAATTCACCAATTGGCATTCCTTTGGGATGTGGCAGGAAACCAGAGATCCCAATGGAAATTGAGGTGGACATAGGTGAGACACATACAAACTCCCCAAAATGCACCCCAGCTGGAGACCAAACAGGAGGAGGAAGTATTGTAAGGCAGCACTGTATTGTTAAATAAGAGCTGATCTCCAGGAAGCAATTCACTTACATTTTTATTTCCTTTCTTAAGTGTTTGTTCATTGTTTTGTTTCTTTTTTTCAGAGCTACAACCCTGAGTTACAGAATCAGTGATGACACATTTTCTTTAAAGTAAAACTGCTTCTTTATTTTGAAGATAAAAGTAACAACCTGATTATTGTGCTAGCAGGTTTTACCATTTTAAATTAATTCAGACAAACATTTTTATTTTCAACCAGTTTTTAGTATTTTAAGATAAGCTGTATAAAATAGGCATTATTAGGCACAGGCAGCTGTGCATTCAATACTGAGTGAGAAAACTTTTCCTCAAGGCTTTTGTAGTCTGGCTTCTTAACTGCTGTTTTCCTTAAATGCATATTAATGGTAGTGTATTATTTCTGTGGCTTTGCTGGGATTCTGTTGGTCGGTCGCTGGCTTCAGATATGTGCACAGGTAGGTAGGGTGGGTGCAGATGGATTCTGGTGGGATGACATGTTCTGTTGGTCAGTCGCTGGCGTGTGTGTGTGTGTCTGTGTAAAATGCCCCCGTTGCTATATACTGGTGGCTAGAGAGAACAAATGGTGGTGGGTAGAGATACTCTGGCTTGAACCCTGTACCTTAGATGCAGGTGGCAAAGACATGAATTCCCTATCCACCACCATTTCTAAAAAAATTTGCAGATTGTTGCCTCATTTGTTCTGTTCCTCATAAAATCTATGGTTTCTGTATCTACATTTTTCCTTGGCTTGCAAAGTCTCTACTGCAGTGGTGCACTGGTAGCATGGCTGCCTGACAGCTACAGGTTCTCTGGTTTGATTCTTAGCTGGGGTGCCTTCTATGTGGAGTCTGCATGTTCTCCCATCTTACAAAGGTGTTTGGAGTTTCTCCCTTCTCTGCTGAAAATTGTCTTTTGTTCCAAGTCAGACTAGTTTCCTGGTTAAATGTTTAAAAATAACAAGAATTTGAATTTCAGACTTCATATTCTTCAGAAAGTACATGGTAACACAAAACTGTTTATTCAAGCAGATGTCTTAGGTTTATAACATGGATATTTGAAATTTGTCCCTATTTTTGGGACTGTATTCCCACATTATTGGCTTTGTCCAGGTATTTTAAGGTTGAGAGCTATCTATGGTGAGAACTGAATTCATTGAATGTTTGGGGGCTGTATTCCCCCCCATTACTGGCTTTGTCCACATGTTTTTTGCTAAGAGGTTGAGAGCTATGGTGAGAACTGAATTCACTGAATGTTTGGGGGCTGTATTCCCCCATTATTGGGTTTGTTCAGGTGTTTTGTGCCAAGAGGTTGACAGCTATGGTGAGAACTGAATTCACTAAATGGTAGCCATTTAAGTTTGTCTTCCTCTCTTTCACAAAACAGCTGATTTGGCATAGTGGTATGTTTCTCTGACTGTTTTGCACAGGGTCCCCTGGGTTAAAGAAGTGGCAGTGAAATGTATGGTGGTAACATCATTTTATTCTAGCAACTTTCCAACATTGTACAAGCAATGTTTAAAATGTGTCCCTGGTTTTTGGGCTTTTGCCCCCCCCCCAATAAATTTCGGCTTTTTCAAGATTTCTTGTGCTGCAAAGTTCAGAGATACAACTGTGTTGAGTAAATTTTACAAGGAGCTGAGAGCTGCAGGGGAACAAAACTTTAGTGCTGCTTATTCTGAATCTGCTTGCATTGTTAATAGCACAATAGGTAGTGTACTTGCCTTTGATGCAGAAGGTTGTGGGTTCTACTCCCACAGTAGATAGATGTGTTGCTGATACTGTACTGTGTTGTAAAGTTGGTGGGTACTGCAGTCCTTTTTGGCAAAGATACCTAGAGTAGTAACTATGAACCTGTTATCAGTTTGCCATACAGTCCCTATTGCGATATTACTAGCTTATCATTTTTTTTAATGCATGCAACATAGGCAATTTATTCCTCAAGGGCAACAGGCACTTTATCTGTAGATGAATAAACAATGACATATAAAGTTGTTTGCTAGCAGCAACCTCTTCATTGTTACAGATTTCTTTAATGTGGAATTATTTAGATGACTTACTACTTCAGAGATTGTGCATATTTACTGATACTGGTGGACTGTAGAAGGTTGAGTAGACTTTTATGATGGAAATGTTCTGAATTGGGTAGTTTTGTCATTGGTGCATGCATTTTGTTTCATTGTTTACTGGAAAAATGTTCAAAACAATAAATTTAAAATACTGTCTAACAACTGTACTCTATCGTACAAGGAATATCATTTAGTACAATCAGGAAGGCGTATCAAAGAGCACATGCATGTTTCATGTGCAAGAGGTCTATGATTTGAAAACAGCCCAAAGTTAATCTTTATCTGCCACTGGCAAAATGTATTTTCTTTGAATGTGGGTTTCAATGCTGTTTCATTGAATGTGAGTTTCAAGGGCAGAAAAGTTTTAATGCTAAGCCTGTTTTCATTGTGAGACTGCATTGCTTTGTTTAGCAGATGTCTTAGTGTTTGTGCTGTAAAATGCAAAATAAAACTTTCAAATGAAACACAAATCATCACAGAAGTAAAGCAGTATGCACATTAGTGTTTATGGTAAATGGAGTGAAATAGCCAAGTAATGGATCATTGGAATGGCTGCAGGGGGAGGGCTCCATTTGACCATGATTTTGTGAGGGGGAAGGGCGGTAAAGTCAGACAGCCCCAGCTGAACTATACCTCCAACTGTCTAGATTTTCACAGAATTAATAGATTTTTGCTTCTTATTTTTGGTTTGTTCCTCATAAAATGTGTGGTTTTCTGGAAAATCATTTAGGAATTAAATCACTAAATAATGACACACTGAGTTTCAGACTTCATAACCTTCAGAAAAATGCATGCTAAAGTAAGACCTGTTATTCTATCAACTGTCTCAGTTTATACAAGAGCAATTTTTATTACTGTTTATATGTTCCCCCAACATATTTGGCCTTGTCCAGATTTATTGCATGAACAGGTTGAGAGGTACATGCAAATAAATTGCTTTATAGAATTAGGCATAGCCAAACCTCTCAACTGTCCCCGAATTTGGCTCAAAAATGTTGCTCTTCCCCTAATAATCCCTCCACAAAATAACAATTTTGGAAGAAAACATGGAAGGTTTACAATTAAGAAATAACTGTAATAATCAGAGTTATATATTACTTTTATTTCAGAAATGCATGTAGATTATTTTATTTTGTCAGCTGCTCAAGTTAGCAGTACTAATATTTAAAAAGTGTCCCTTCTTTGACAGGTTCCCAGCTGTATTGTGTGGCTATTTTATATTTTTGCATCACATTCTTGGTCCATTTTTCATAAAATTGTGTTTTTTTTTGGCAAATTAGTAGTAAATCATTAAAGACTGAAGTTAGAAAATAATGACAGACATTTGAGTTTCAGATTTCATATCCTTTAGAAAATTCATACTAATGCAAGACCTACTATTCTATTATCTTTCTAAGTTTTTATAAGATCAATATTTAAAAATTGTCCTTATTTTTGGGCCTTTGTCCCACTTCTATGTATGGCTTTGTCCAGATTTCTTGCTCTGAGGTTGAGAGGTATGACAAATGTGTCAGGGCCATCACAGTCAGCCAGAGACATTTCAAGTTGTGACATACTTGTTGCACCCACTCCCCCATGTAGTGACTCTGGATGTGTCCAAGCAAGGCAAGGAGCAGTTATACAGTGTAAATGTGCTGGGTATCCTCCCATCCAAGGTAGACACAAGTACTATAGTGGATTTTCGTCTGTTCTTGATTTTGCAGAATGGTTTGGTTTCTGTCATATTTTTGTGCTGTTGATTTATGCTTATTACTCAAAGTGCCTGTTGCTCTGTGTTTTAAGTAGCAATGCTTTAATGACCATCAGGTAAGCTTGTCTGAGATCATAACATGCAAGCAAGCTTTAATAAGCATACTGTTAAAGAATTGCCAACATTGAAGCCTTTCTGTTGTTGCCATGCAGAGAATACTTAACTAGATAATGTATAAAGTTGGGTATTGAAATGCATATGACAGTATCTGTAATAAAGGACAGGATTACATTATTTTAAGAAGCTCATTACACTTGTTGAAGACTTCCAGTCATCTCTGCAGGCTTTACCCATAAACTAAACAGAATGCCATTCATGTGTGGTCCATAACCTGTACAGTAATCCTTTAAGCAATGTATCTTGAGCTTGTTTCTTGTTTGCTTTTAATTTTTTACTTTGATCATGTTTTCCCCATGAAACAAGTAGATGTCAGGCAGCAGGTCTTTTTTGGATAAGAAACATTTTTACAAGTGAGGGCATCACAGAGATTGCTACTTTCAGCATGTTACTTGGTACTTTAATACTGAATATAAATTATAATTAGAACTGCAGTGCAAGGAGAAGCGGTTTGAGTTGAGTGCTGCTTGTTTTTCTTACACTTGATTTTGACTGGCATTTCAGTAATGTATTTAAAAAGTAATTTATTTTTTCATGCCTTAACCTTTTTGTTTCCATCTAGATATTAAGTAAGCTGTCATGCAGCCAATGTATTGAAATATTTTTATTCTTTTATATTTCATTTGTTTTGATTGGACTCTCATAATGAGGGTTTGGCACCCAGGGCAGCATAGTTAATTAAAGTTAGTTTTTGTGGTTTTGAGCATAGCTCCTCCCCTTTCTAGTTGGCCACACCCCTTCCCATTGACCCCACCCATTCAACTATCTCCTGCAGCCCACCTTTGATTTGAAGTCACCAGCCGCCACTGCAGAGCACTGTTCTCAGACATGCCCCCTGTGCTTGTACACATTTCCATATACGTATTGCAGCACGGCAGCGCACCTTCATGCATATGCTTGGAGTGCTGCCATGCTGCTCCCGTGAGTCCCTTCTGAAAGTCTGCTGAATCCGGGGGACTGAGTGTATATCTGTGGTGTTTGCAGAGTGTGTGTGTGTGTGTGTGTGTGTGTGTGTGTGTGTGTGTGTGTGTGATCAGTTGCTCATTTTAGATCAAATAAGTGTGTAAGTCAATGTTTCATTAAACACACACACACACACACACATATATATATATATATAGATATACACACACACAATCATACACATAAAACTGTGTAAGCAGATCAGTTAATGTTTATATATATATGTGTGTGTGTGTGTGTGTGTGTGTGTGTGTGTGTGCGTGTGTATATATTGGTCTACTTTTAAAGCTCAAAGTTTCTAAACTTTGAATTTTTTATGGTCGCGACCATAAGATTAAAGATTTGAAACCTCAAACTGTTTACTTGGTGATTGTCATACATCGTTGAATGGAAAATTTACCATTTTCCTTGCTGTAGTGTGATCTCAGAGTTGGTATATTTAATTAGCAAGGGGTGGGGGAGTGCAGGGAGCTTACCACCCTCCCCCATGCAACAATTTAAAACATTGTTTTTATTCTTTTTTTTTTTTTTTTAAGTTTTGAACTTTCAAAACTTCAATGTTATGGTCTCAACCATAAGAAATTCAAAGTTTTGAAACTTGGAGCTTTAAAAACTAGATAGCTATAGGTATAAAAACAAGCCATCCATAGACACAAAGCCTCACATCACAACCTTAACAAGTCTAACTGCTGCACTGGTAGACAAACTAAAGCATATCTGGTAAGCTTTACTAACAGATTTGTCATGCATCTGATGAAGTCTATAGTATAAGATGGAAACGGTTGTGGATTATAATTGGCGTTTATGATTTATTGTATGTAATTGGCATGTTTTTGGACTTTTTTAAATAAAATCGGTTTCGATCAAATCCGGACTTCTCTGTCTGTACTTTGTGGACTTAATATCTGGTAAGATGTCAACTTAATAACAGGTCACATAACTCCACAGGATAATACTTCCTTTAACTTGATCCACTCTGGGCAAAGAAAATAATCCTACTCAGACTTCCTCAAAGAATTTAGCTCTCTTCTGCAAATTAGTCATCTCATTCAATATGACCCCCACTTTACATCCTATCATTTTACTTTAAACATACAAAAATCAGTAGAAATCACTTTACTCCTAGACAACACACCCTTGGACACTCCTCCTGATGCAGATAATACAAACTTTTGGTTTAGGCATTACTGCAAGGATCACCTAACTCTCCCTCTCACAAACATCTATAACCTCTGTCTCACTAAAACTTTAATGCCTGGCATCGAAGCAAACTGCACTAATAATGCCATTTCCAAACTAACCCAGCAAAAAAACTTTCTCATATCTAAACAATTTCTATCTTACCATCTATAGGAAATCTTGGAAGAAGCTGTATACTCACAGTTCACATCCAACAATACAATCCCCTCTCACTAAAAGGGCAAGGACGTTGGACAGGGTGAAGTGGAATGACAGCCCTATGGGTGCTAATTAATTCTAGACTACTAAATGCAATCTCAAGCTCCCATCATAGATCTTGCCATAGCATTTAACCTTATTAACTTCATTTACCACCCCCTCCATAAAATGTTCTTAGAAATGGACATTAGCCCCCCCCCCCCCATAAAATGTTCTTAGAAATAGACATTACCCAGGCATGATCCCATGGTTCAAAGCCTTCCTCTCAAGCAGATTCTTCAAAGTCAGAATTGGCTCTTCCACCCCTGAATAAGCCTTCTTTGTCTCAGCAGTTTCACAAGTTGCCATGTTTGCCACTTTTTCTTCTCCCTCTTTGCTATCAAACTATGATATGACCTCCCCACTTATCATTGACCTTATATGCAGATAACTTGTTTATATACACTTCTAGTCTTTACTTTGAAAACATTCAATCACTCCTCCAGGCAGACTTTTTGCTCTCTCAAAAAATGGCTCATAACACAAATTATTACTGAACACCTCCAAAACCAAAGCTCTGGTGTTTGGTGCTCACTAAAATATTCATGTACCTCAAATATCATTTATATTGCAGACTTAACAAACACCAAAATATTAAACAACTCCCTCATCAAACACCTTTGAATTTGGTTAGACCAAATCCTTAATTTTCAGTTTGAAAAAACAGGGACAAAATTGACTCACTTCTCTTCCGAGCCAACAAAATCTCTCCCTTCCTCAGTTAACCAGCAAGGTGTAGGAGAAGGTGTCCTTCTGTCCCCACCGAATATGGCATTTTGCATTATTGCTGCAGCCACAAAAAGGAGTCAGACACTTTATAAATCAACAACAACAACACAAATCTGCTGCATCATTATGTGTTCTCCTTTAGGAACAGCACTGTCTTACTCCGTGCAAACCAAACAACCCCATATAACAAGAGTTAACCTTCTGCTTGGAGCACAGCTGTATACATTACTGTATTAAAAAAAAACATACACACCTGTGTCATCAAATCTGATTGAGAAAACTTCTACTTATGACCTCAAAAATCATTTAGAATTTATTTTCTACCTCAAACCCCCTAAAACTATCTTGCAATGCATAAAAAACTTCAGGCCATATTCAAAAGAAATTTGTAGACAGCACAGCACTCCAAAGACAATGGCGGCACATCTGTGACTGATGTAGTTTCATAACATATGCTAAAACAAGATCAAGTAATTATCTATTCAATGTAGGATAACTGCAGATTCTGCCCACACCCACCAAATTCCAAAACAGAACAGGTGCACCCAACAAAATTTAAATATGACACAGTACTTTGCCAACAATTATCTGAAAGCACTCAGTGGATGCTATTTATGCTTACTTTTAAAGCTGCTTTATTTAACAAATTCCTAAACAATCCTGTGGTTTCTGCAAATATTACTTAAAAAATGCAACCAGCATTTAATGCACTACAGGAATGACTGATTTACTGCAAACCATAACAGAGGACAATCTGAAAAGAAGTCCTGTAAGGCAGCCCGCAAGGCACCTAGGCAGGCAACAGTTAAGCTAGTTCTTTGAATGGGAAATAATATACAGAAACAGATTAGACAGAGAGGCAGTGCAGGCTGTGTGCAGGGCATATGCACCCCACATGTATGCTCACAGTCTGTGGGGTAACCTAGTACTAGCAGAAAAAAAAGAGTGCTTGAGTCTGGGTATACTGGCATCTGGGGCATTTCAGCAGCATATGGGAGGTACAGTAGGAGTGTCTCAGGCAGCTGCTACTCCCATTCTTGCACAGTTCCTGGCAGCAATGGGCACCAAGGCGGGTGAATATATCAACTTCCTAACAACAGTCATGGAGTGCATAAGTGTCATGCAGCAATTCTAGTCCATAAGCATATTCCCATGTGTCCTTAATGAATTAGATTGTACCTTCATCTCAATCAAAACCAAGGCTGTATCTGATGCTGAATGATACATCAATAGAAGGGGTTGGCCATCGCTCAATTGTCAGGTGATGTCTTCTACAGATGGCCATATTACTAATATCAAGGCAACACATGCTGGTAGTGTGCAGGATGCAGCAATATGGAGGGGAAGTACCCTGAGGTCTGCTTTCCAACACAGTGAAGCATTGGAGGAGCTCCCACTAGGTAATTACATGACTACTAACAAACAAATGGAAATGAATAAATGAACAATAAATAAATATCACTGTATGATAAACAGTAGCCAGACACTGCCACAGGAAGTAAGATGAACAAATATTCCTTCTTATCCTTCTGAAAACAAGTGACTGCAGTTATCCAGTGGAACCTTGGTTAATAACATCAGACAGAGCCCCATCAATCCCTGTCAAGGATGCATATAACAAAGCACACATCATGACATGAAATACCATCAATCTTATGTTTGGCTTGCTCAAAGCAAGATTCAGATGTCTGGATACAATTGGGGGTGTACTACAATACACACCAGAAAAGGCATCACAGGTAATCATCATGAGGGTCATGCTTCAAAACATGACAACCTGGAAACATAGTAATCTGACAGTCGTGGCTGTGGGTGACCAACCCTAAGAACCCCAAATGTCTGATGATGACCTATCAGAGCTGTCACACTATGATCAGGACGGCACAGAGGTAAGAAGAAATATAAACATGCATACATACATACAAATATTTCAACCACGGGCATTAATACCCTTATAGCCTGCCAATATAACAAAATGCTTTTTCCCATAATAAGTGTCCAGGCTGTTCTTAAAAATATCTAAACTAGTACTTGCTTTAATGTAATTTGGTAGTCTATTCCATGTATCCGCTACAGTCTAAGAGAACCAATTAGTACACTTCTCATTCCTACAGAATCTTCTTTTTTAATTTCTACAGGTCTTTTGGGTTTCTAATACCATGACAGGAATGGACCCCATTCCTAAGTCAAAGTACAATTAAAGTTCATGAAA
This sequence comes from Protopterus annectens, assembly GCF_019279795.1. NCBI lineage: Eukaryota > Metazoa > Chordata > Ceratodontiformes > Protopteridae > Protopterus > Protopterus annectens. The sequence goes on along the minus strand of NC_056730.1, from coordinate 88,222,901 downwards.
TTAGTATTGTTTCAATCTTTGATGTCAGGCAGAAGTGCTCTTCACTGCCCACTCAATGTGCCCAGTAATGACTCCTTCTGCAATTCGTACAGATTTACACATATTGGTAAATATGACTGTATATTCTTTTTTATAAGACCTGTTTCTCCTACTACTATTGGAACTGTCTGGGTATCTTTCTTCCACATTTCTCTTTTCTGCCTGCAAATCCTGATATTTTATGACTTTCTGTCTCTGTATGCAAGACACTAGTCAATGGGTGTAGCGATTTCAATGATCAATGCTACTTTTGTCTTCTTTTCAAGGACCACTATATCTGGTTTTCTCACATCTAACTTTTGAACTGTTGGTAATGAGTGACCCCATGTGATGTAAACTTCATCATTTTCTATGATGCTTTGAGGCTTTTGATTCCAATGATTTTCAGCCAATTCCATACCATAATGTTTGCACAATCCCCAGTGCAACAGTCTTGAAACATTATTGCAATGTCATTATACAGTCCTTCTGCCATCAGTATGTCACAACCATCAACAAGGTGTGCAACTGTTTCTAATTCTGTTTTACAAAACCTACATTTGTCTGTTTCTACCACATGCTCAATGGACTTTGTAAACCAATGTGTGTGTAGCCCATTATCTTGGGCCACCAATATTAACTTTTTAACTTTTGGTTTGAATTCCCCTCGCCTTACTCTGCTTAACCATTCCAGCATTCTTTCCTGATCAACATGAGGTTCTTCCAGAAGTTTTCTATACTTGCAACTATATTTATGCATTTTCCACATTTCTTGCCTTCTCATTTGATCCTTCCCCTTATAGTCTTTCTTTTGTTTTTTTGGCACATTCAGCTGCTGCCTTATTTTTATCTACTTCTGGTTTGATTTCCATTCCTGCTTGTTGCCGATACACTTCTGCTTGACTAAGCAGGGAAGTCATCTTAGATTTATTCTCCTCATGTTTCAAAACTTTCACTATATGCGGGTATTGTGATGTCAGCAGATATGTGTGCAGTCCCACAATTACAGATCTATACCTGTAATCAATTTCAAAGATGCCCATATCTCCTTCAGAATGGGGAATATATAATCTTCGTATGCACTGATTTTTATAAATCGTTTGATGAGCATGAAGCATCCTTTTTGTCTTGGGGCCAGTCAGTCACTTCAAAACTATAAGTTAGGACAGGAAGAGCAAATTGGTTTATAGCTTGAATTTTGTACCCGGATGTCAATGCTGTTTTCAGAGTTAATTTTCGTCTTCTAAAATATTTCTTACTGAGTTTTATTTACATTTGTTCATGTTTTACTGTTGATCCTTCATCAATTCCTCAATATTTATACCCTGCCTCTTGCTGAAGTTCTTCTATATCACATTCTTGTCCGAAACTGATGTTTTTTTGATGCTGCAGTTTTCCTGCTTTAAAAGTTGCTTTTGCACACTTATCAATACCAAATGACATTCTTATATTATCTGAAATGGTTTTGACTACTTGCAATTGTGCTTTGAGTTCCTCATCTGATGAGCTATATGCTTTTAAATCATCAACAAAGAGAAGATGAGAAGTCTTTATACTTTGTTGTTTTCTAGGAGCCAAATTATAGCCATGGTCTAATCTGTTAAGTAGACAGTTCAATGGGTTAAGGGCAAGACAGAACTGGAAGTTTATCTTAACTTTATTTCAGTTTCTCTGCCCATTACTTCATCCCATTTCATATCCTGTGCCTTTGAACTTCTTATTCTTTCTTTTACTTCTTCTATCCATTTAGCATCTTTGTTATGTTCCACAGGATCTTCATAGATATTTCTCCAAAATATATATTGTTAGATATTATGAATAGACCATATAACTGCTATTCTAATAGCATAGTCAAAAGGTAAACAACAGTTTTAATGTATAAAAATTAAATAAAAATAATTAATAGGAGTAAATATTTAAAGTCACAAGACTGACATGCTTGTATAAAGATATACAGATACAAGACAGACATGCATGTATGTTCTTCTCATCTAGAGTACATTTGTTTAAAATGCACAAAAGCAAAAGGCAGACAACAGAAAATATAAATAATGTAAATATAAAATGTGTTAATTAAGCTAATATATATTTTGTTTTTTACAATTTTTATATAATTTATAGTAACACCACACCAAACAGTTAAAGTTCTTAATTTTAAAAAGAAAATCGCAGATGGTATTAGTCAAACAGTTTTTGTAAAATTAATGGCAGGGCAGTTAAATAAAAAAATAAAAAATACTGAAATCCATGTAAGCTAATTGTAATATAATGTCTATTTATGTTGTATAAATGCATAGTTATGCAAATCACAATCAAATTAAAGGAAAATGCCAAAATAATTAACTATAGTTTATAGAGTATAAAATGTGAGCTCAGGCCTTCCTAGACTAGATGAATAGTTACAGGAAATGTTGGAAAGATGAGATAAACAACAAGACTGATTGCCAGACAAGTAGCTTTTCTAAAACATCATTGCTATTAAAACATAATTGTTAAAATGTTTACATGCAACACTATTTAGTAATTGTAATAAACTGTCACAATTGTGCATAGATGTCACTTATAATCTGTTTGCAAGTAAATGCATCAAGTACAGCCAGCAAATGGGCTATAGTATACATACAGTTCAAATCAATTGTGCAGAAGGGTATAAATATCTACTAGAGGTAGTACACAGCAAAAGCTTTATAAAAATGATCAAATCAAATAAAAGTCCATAGTTTGTTAGTAACCTAATAAAATAAATGTAAAACCAAAGTGTTGGGCTGACAAATTCTCACAGCATAAAGCAGATAAACAATAGTGCAATACTACAGGGAGGGGTACTTTCTCAGTTTTACACTGACTGTATAAGCAGTACTGCACAAGGGTCTGAAATAAAGCTACAGAAAAAATAAACAACAAGGGTCTGAAATAAAGCTACAGAAAAAATAAACAACAAGGGTCTAAAATAAAGCTACAGGAAGAAATATCTCATTCCTTCTTGACAATACTCTTTTATGGGGAGGAAAAACAGTTATTAGTGTATTAGAAATACTGGTAAACTGGATTAAACCTGACAGGATAAGATATTTTACAAGTTGTTAATAGCTATCATAATGGTTCTTATTGTATTGTTTAGTAGTAAATTGTATTTACAACCTGTTAAACTGTAAAGCTATACAAGAGATGGCTTAAAATTGATAACAGCTATACAAGAGAGAGTAAAGATATGTAAAAAATTGAACAAGATTGGTCACTATTTTTAATATGTTTTGGCAAAACAATGTTGGTATAAAAAGTATGAATGTTTCTAATTGCTGAGTATATAGTTTAAAATAACAGGACGTATGCCTCTGGTGGCAATTCCACTAAATACTTCTAAAGAGACATAAGAATTTTCCAAAATTTTGCTTAATATTAATGTAATTAAATTTGTAAGATTAGACTAAATGTACTTTACAGTCTTTGTATGTACAAATGTAGAAAAATTCAGTACAAATGATAGTCTTTGTATGTACAAATGCAGAAGAATTCAGTACAAATGAGATTAATGTCTAGTAATGAATATGCGTGAAAAACCATATTTAAAGAAAAAATGGGTTCAGGGTACCTACAAGATTGAAATGCATGAATAGCAAACAGTCTGTGTAAATAAATACTGTACAGGATACATTGTAATAAGTGTGAAAGTAATTTGTCAAGTTGTAATATCACTGGTTTTACCCCAGTTAGAGAAAAATTATATTCAAATATTGTACTCATACAGCTAGTGGACTAATATGTACATAGCATTTTCTAGTGTATAAATCATGTTTTTTTTAAATCCTCAAATATTAAATATACTGAAATAACTGCATTCAAATATTTATTATCTAAGCCCAGTTCAGTATTTTACCAAGATGTTAATGAGCAGTTCAAAGACATGACCACAATGTTATGGTTAAAATGACATTGAAACTGTATATTTTCAGTAGTGTATAAATGCTTGCAGTAGCACATGGTTCTTGTCTCTTATAGTTAATTCAACAGTTGCAAAGAGTTAATAAAAACAGTTCTAAGTCATAAATTAAATTCTGTAATTGCAAAAAAATAAATTAATCAAGTTAAACTAAAGCAGACACAGCTCATAACTGATAAAATAATTTCACAGAATGGTCTGCAAAAGAAAAAGTTGTTAAATACATTCAGTTTTGGCAGTAATACTTTAATATAATTGTATTAACTATGTAAAATTGCATTTTGACTTGTATAAAAAAAAGTAAAGGTTTTGTTTCTTAATGTTTAAAAGCAGAGGAAATTGTTAAATATTATGAATATAAGGCTGAAATTAATTCTGTTGTAAATATGCTGAAAGAAAAAGCTTGCTTAAATGCAGAAACAGAGTTTAGTAATATGTAATCAGCAACCATACTAAATGACCATGGCTTGAAAAATAAGGAACCTGCTGAATGGACATTTTTCCTTTACAGACTTAAAAACAGGATGTATGCAAGAGCAAAAATGCAAAATCTGCTTTTAAAGAACACTGACATGTTTTTCTGCATATAAAAAGAATGGACACAATATGTTTCCTAAAACAACAGGACACGTTTATGACACTGTGACAACGTGTTTCCTCAAAAACATGTTTTCTGCATGAACAACAGGACACTGTTATCAGCATTGGCAAAAGAACATATGTTCTTATACCAAGATCCAAATAGAATACAGGATATTCACACTGTCAGAAAAGCTGGTATCTTATAAATTCAGCAAAAAACGTGACAAGACATTGTTAAACAAGGAAGCTGAAAAATAATATCATTAAGTCAGCAGTTTGCGTCAGCATCTGCAACAATTAGTACTGTTTCTACAGGGTGAGCAATTCTCCAAAATAGAATACCAAGAGAAAATGTATATGTTTGTGCATGACTAAAATTGTATATAAAGAGCTGTATGAATCCAGTTATGTTAGGGGTATAGTAGGGACACATTTGTCCTGAGGTAAATGTTATATCTCTCACATCATCTGTAATATATGAGAAGTAAAGTTGAAACAGTACTTTAAGCTGCAACGTTAGTCTGTTTGGTTTATTATAAACAGTTATTTGTTACTGCTCTAAGTTGATGCTGCAAAATATATTCTCTCATCAGTGTATATTCTGCAAGTTTCTGTATGCAACAGATTGTGAATGCAAATATAACCAGACTTTGAATTTTAGCAGAATCCAGCCAGCAAGACTGAGTGTCTTAAGAAGACTTCAAATCCATCACAGCAAGCAATAAACCGCACCATATAATTTTTCATATATATTTCTTCTTTTTGGGTGGTATTTCAATTCTTTTTACCTTGTATCCCAATTCTCTATAGAACTTTTTTGGGTCATAATAAATTGCTTGTTTTGTACTTTTTCTTTATACATAGGTTGTCTGATGATTGCCTAGTACTTTTTGATAACCCCAAACATTCCCAGAGATAGTTGTTTCTAAATGTCCTATATTCTTGAATAATATTTCATATTAGATATCTATAAGAGATAATGTACAAGCTCAGATATTTAGCCTTTCATAATAACTTAAATTTACGGCATCCATGGATGCCATTGGTATATTTTCACTGTACTTTTTCCTGTTTACTCATGTTTGTTTCCTTATAAGGTTTCCATATTGTTATCTCATATTTAAGTTTGGGTCTAATGTAACTAACAGACAATGGCTTCATCATTTCTGATTTCCTAGACTTTATAAATCTTTTTATACAACCTATAGTTCTGCAACTATTCTTAACCAATTGGTTGATATGATTAGAAAAACTCAAAGCTGGATCTACTCATATACCCAGGTCTTTAAATATAACTTCAGTTTCAATCACTGCGTGCTGCATTAAATATTCACCTTTCAATTCACATCTCCCAAATTGTATATGCTTAGTTTTTGATGTATTTATCAGCATATGATTATCCTGTGCCCAGATGGTCAATGTAGTCTAGTTCTTTTGCATCTAAACAAGTATGGGCCTAGGACAGAGCCCTATGAGACACCCTGACTGTAACCAAGAATTTCACCTGTCCAATTGCTTTATGATATTTATCATGTCCTGTTTGTAAGCCATGCAGCTATCCATCTTATCAAGAGTCCATCAGTACCTAGTTGTTCTAATTTATTGATCATTTTTTTTGTGTATGACCCTGTCAAATGTTGAAGTTAAATCTATATAAATTACATCACAGCACAATTGTCATTCATAGCTGTTATTCCAGTGTAATGATAGGACTCCAGTGTAATGATAGGGTAGTATGATCTAAGCCTATGCCCCAAAGCAGGGTTGTGATAGTGAGGAAAAGAGTGCATTCAGACAGCAGTTGCAGGACTTACCAGATAAAGCAGGACAACATGAATTGGTGTTAATAATGGGTGACGTGAATGCACATATCAGAACAGACAGAACAGGACATGAGGACTGCCTGGGCCCACATGGTTGGGGCAACAGGAATAAAGAAGGCAAAGCCATTCTAGACTTCTGTCTGGCAAATGGCTTGATAGTAGCCACACACGGTTCAGAAAGAGAGAAAGTCACAAGATCACATACAAGAGTAGTCAACATGCAACTCAGGTGGACTTCCTCCTAGTAAGGAAATGGCACTGGGGCAGAATCCATGATTACAAAATCATCCCCAGTGAAACAGTTGGCCCACAGCATAAACCACTAGTTGCCACAATCAGCTGCAAGCAGTGGTCAGAGTAGGCTCTAAGGTCAACAGAGACAAAGCTGAAGACCTGGAAGTTGACTGGAGAGAAAGTACAACAGTTCAAGGAATTACTCTGGGGTCTAGCACCCCAAGAAGAGGAAGAAATAGGTGAAGTAGAAGAAGAATGGCAGCACCTAAAAACAGCATTTGTTAGGACTACAGAAAAGATATGTGACGGAGCCAGGTATGGAAATAAGGTTCATAAGGAAAGCTGGAGGTGGAATGCAAAAGTCCAGGAAGTCATCAAAAGAAAAAGGGAGTGCAGGAAGAAGGGGGAGACAGAAAAGACTGACCAGGCTAGAAAGGACTACTGGTTGGCTAACAAAGAAGCTAAGAAAGAAGTTGTAATAGCAAAGAAATGGGCATTGGAGGCACTGTACCAACTTCTGGAAAGTGACTTAGTAAGGAGCACAAAGAAACTATAACAAGTTGCAAGGCAAAGACAGAAAGATAAAGAAGATAGTCAGACATCCTTCATAAGGGATGCCAGCAACAACCTGCTCACCAGTCCAGAGGACATCAAAGGCAGATGGAAGGAGTATTTCCTGCAGCTTCTGAATGAAGAAAACTCCCATAGAAGCTGTTCCTGCCCCAGAAACAGCCTATGATGAGAGAAGAAGAGGAGCCCATCCTAGAAGAAGTAAGAACAGCACTAAGGAAGATGAAGTCAAGGAAAGTAGCAAGCTCAGATGAAGTCACAGCAGATATGATAAAGATGCTGAGTGAGATAGGGGAGAAATGGCTCCTGAGGGTACTAATAGCAGTGTGGAGAGAAAGGCATATCCCAGATGACTGGAGAATAAGAATACTCATGCCAGTGTATAAGAACAAAGGGGACATCCATAACTGTGGGCAGTACAGAGGCATCAAACTCCTATCACATTGCATGAAAGTTCTTGAGAGGGTGATTGATAAACAGATATACAGAGTAGTAGAATGTAAGATGGGAGCTAAGCCGTTTGGATTCAGATCAGTATGCAGCACAGTTGACCCAATGTTTGCAGTGAGACAGATACTTGAGAAGAAGCTAGAGATGAGGAGAGAGTCCAACTGGGCATTCCTAGACTTGGAGAAAGCATATGACAAGGTCCCAAGAAAGGTGATCTGGGCAGTACTGTAGTGGTTTGAAGTCCCAGAAACATTGGTAGAATTAGTGCAGGCTATGTACAAGGACCCAATGACTCAAGTACGAACAGCGTTCAGCCTCACAGAGGGGTTTCCTGTTGGTATGGGTGTACATCAAGGTTCAGCTCTGAGCCCACTGCTGTTCATACCGGTGATGGACTACATTAGCAAACAGGTTGGATGGGATGGATCAACAAAGTATGGAGATGATGTGGCAGTACAGGCAGACTCTGAGTTAGAACTTCAGCAAGGGATAGGAGAATGGAATGCAAATCTGAAGGCACATGGGATGAAACTAACCACAGATAGGATGGCAATAATGGCAGCAAATTGGGGCAATCAGAAGAAGCTAAGAATAGAGATAGAAGGGAAGATAGTGGAACAGGTAAACAGCTTCAAGTATTTGAGAGGAGTAGTTGAGGAGAAGGGTAGTCTGAATGAAGAGGTCAAAGCTAGAATCAGAGGGAGTATCAGGTTTAGTCTATGACAGAAGAATGCCAAAGAAGCTGAAAATAAGGTGTACAAGACAGTGGTGTGACCAATACTACTGTATGGTACGGAAATCTGGACAGTAAAGGCAGAACAGTTGAAGCTAGAGGTGATGGAAATGAAGTGCCTGAGAAAGGTGACAGGATGCGCACTGTGGGACAGATGAAGAAATGAGGACATAAGAGCAGACGCCAAAGTAGCTCCAATTGCAGAAAAGATCAAAGAGAACATATTACGATGGTTTGGGCACATGTACAGAAAAGGAGAAAATAATCTGGTGAGGAAAATTTGGGACAGACAGGAAGAAGGTAAGAGGAGGAGAGGATGTCCAGCAAAGAAGTGGATGGATTGTGTGAAAGAAGATCTGCAACAATCAGGCATGAGTGTTGAAGAAGGCAGGAGTGTGGCACTGAATCGACAGAGTTGGCGACAGTTAACACGATACCCCGACTCCATGTAGACAAATGGGAAAAAGGGGGCTGATGATGATGATGATGAGCTATTATATTCTTATAGAATATCATGTTACAGGTGGTAATAGATCTATTTTCAACATATGCACACTGATATATGGTTTATAGTCTCAACCTATCCAGTTCTGACAATAACTTATCCAAGATCAACTTTTCCATTCTTTTTTCACAACATGAAAGTAAGGGTCTATATGGCTGTGGGTTTGTCCTACTCCCCTTTCCCTTGAGAATAGATTTAAGAAGTGCATGTTTCCAATCTTCAGGATTCTCCCTATATTTATATGACCTAGTAAATAATAGATATAATGATACTGTAAGTTCTTGCCAAAATGTTCTCAGGTCATTATTTCTAATTCCGTCTTCTCCCTGTGCTTTGTTTGGATCCAGTTTGTGCAGTTCTTTTTCAATATAATCTAATTTTATTCCAGTATGTGAGGTTACCTGGATGTCACTAGGACTACTTATCACCCCATTTGTGGAGCCAAACTGCTTTGCATAAGATTTCGTAGATTATATCTATGATCTGTTGTGTCTGAGAATATCTTTTAGAATCAACACACAGTTTATCAATTTGCATGTTTTCATTCCTTCCACATCTTATGTTATCTGTAAAAAGGTTTCCTATCATGTTCAATATATTTATATAAATTTTCTTCATATTTGATCTTGTCTCACACTATGCTAAGTTTGTTTGTCTAGCTTCTTTATTTCAGTTTTCAAAGTTGTAGTTCAACCTCTCTTCCATTTTTTTATATTTTTTGTCTCTCACCTTAGTCAGGTATCATGTTCTTATGGAAATATATCCCCCTGATGTTGTATGCCTAGATCCTGATGTTATTTATTTATTTTTTTGCACTAAGCAGTTTCTCTTTCAAAACTTTCCACTTTCCTTCTGTAGTTTTTCCACACTGAATGCATCACTCCAGTTAGTTTTACATAGTGACTGTTTTACTTCCATATAATCTGTAACCAGTCTTCTGTGCATTGGTTTAGATTTCAGTTTGGCAGAATTATCTGGCTACAAATTAGCCTTTATAACCCCATGATCACTGCACATCAACAGTGATAACATTTGATGTGAAGTAACAGTAATTTCTTTAGGAACACAAATCATGTCTAGTACGTTCTGTTACTTTGAAGTTTTTTTTTTTTACAATCTGAAGCAATTGTTGTGTCTGAACATACATTGTGAATAATTTCCTTACTAATGTTGTTAAGTTAATATTATTCCAATTTGTTTCTGGTAAATTTAAGTCTCTAGCTAATAGTATTTTTTCTTCCTGTGTTTCATACAAGAAATGAATGAATTCCTCTAAGTCATCAGCTCCTGGCTTTGGTGGTCTATACACTCCAACAATTGTTATATGTTCCAGGGTTGTCTTTATTGTCACTGGTACACAACTTATTGTATTGGTGTTATCACTGAACATGTAATAATCACAGTTGTCATAACTATCTTAAATCCCTATCATAAAACTCCCACCTGATTTTTGTTAGAATGTCTGTTACAGTAAAAAAATTTATACCTTGACAGAACTGGCTTCCAGTCATTGTTCTTTAACCATGTTTCACAAACAATGACATCAATCTTGTGGAAATGTAGCAAATTTTACAAAATATAAACTTTATCATTAATGCTCCTAGCATTAACAACCATCAGAAATGCATCAACCGTTGCTATCTGTGAACTGTTAAAATTTCAACTTGACAAAAATCCTGCCTAGTGTTTGTCAAATATTGCAAAATATCTGCAGCAAAAATTATCTTCCCTGATCTTAACAAATGCATGCCATCCTGTCTGAACACGTGTGCCCAAAACTAGGTTTGGATGCTCTACACATTTCCATTTTTTAAAATAGAACATTTTTTCCATGTAGGTATTTACCCAACAAATGTTTTCATTCACTGTGACCTGACTATCCTTTTTATATGTGATTAGTGAAAAATACTTTCTAACACCAGTACAAGTTATACTATCTAAGAGGGCTGTAAATTCCCAACTAACAGTCTAAGAGTCCTTGCGGATGAGATAATTTTACTGACATAAATAAAAAGAGATCTGTACTTCCTTACATTAAAGCATTCCAAGGCTTGATCACATCTTATATTTTTGCTACTGGCAAGCATAACACTATTCAATGTTCATTATCTTCTCTGCAAATGTAACTATCAGCTACTCTAATAATAGAATCTACAATTACAAGAATATCTTTCCTGACCAGATCTGAAGAGTCTTCAACTTTTAATACAGTAATATATGCTCTATCAGTTGTTACAAAGAAAGGATATTCATCACCATTAGTTTTATTAATCTGACTGTTTTCATTCTGTATTAAATTTGTAAGCATAGAATTCTCATCCAGCTGGCTGGCTTTGTACATCCATAGCTTGAGCCATGTAGTCAACATCTGTTCTTCTCTTCTTTTTTCTTACAGTAATGTTCTTCAATCCTTCCACGTTCAATTTTGATTTCTTCCTTTTCACCTGTACTTCGCCCCTTTTTTCTACCTTAGGTTAATGTGTTCCCAGACAGGCCCATTCCTTTAAAGCAACATTCCAGGGTCACTTGAAAAACTGGCTTGAGTCTTTAAAGGGGGTAGATATGTGATGATGTGGAGTGCTGCCATCTGTGCCAGGGAGAGTGGGGCAGTGCGTGTGTGACATGTGACAGCATGGTTGGATGGAGGTCTGTAGGGAATTTTGTGTCATTTGATTGTCTCACTGATTTGTACAGATGCTTGTGTTACAAATGTATCAACAGTGTTATTATAACAGTTTAAATGCATATGTTTAAACAAAGAATTCTGGAAGGGAAGAGTAGAAGTTTTTGAAATTGTTCTAAAGGTTTCAGATACTGTAACAGATCTTAGCAGTGTGTATTGTACCAGAGTTAGGTGATCAAATGTGATGTCATTCCATAACCAGCACTGAGAGGATGGAGCTCTCACAGCAGTTTATTTTGTTTTATTTTCTTTGGAGCCTAAAACAAAGATGTCTGACAGTTATCACAGTTCAGTTAGAAGCTCATCACCTTGCCTTGTGGAAATAAGCATCTCAGAATTTAATCTTGCCTTGCTGTTTTAATCAAGTTAGCTAGGGAATAGTTATTCTTTAGACAGTCAGGAAATACAGTGAGATTAGTGAGGTAGTGTTTTTGTTCATCTCTTTGAATCTCTCCGATTGTGTTATTTTTATTTCTCCTGTGATTGCAACTCTGGTGTTTATTGTACTTCAATATTTGTTTTTCTCATGTTTTCCATTTTATTATTTATATATTTTTGTACCTTTCATTGTGTCTAGTCTTTTATAGAATACTTTTAACATCTTGAGAGTACTTGTGCTTTTTTTGTGATGTCATGGCTACTCCAAAAAGCCTTGCTGCTTTGGTTACACTCTACCATTCATATTAGTATTGATTTTACTCAGCATAATTAGATACCCTTGTAAGAGCCTAAGAGTGGGTGACTGGTGGCAGAGTAGTTACCTTATAGTATGGGCAGAAGAGGTACAGCTAGTAAATCTGTACCAGCCTTTCCCAGGTGTGTGTGTGTGTGTGTGTGTGTGTGTGTGTGTGTGTGTGTGTGTGTGTGTGTGTGTGTGTGTGTAAAAATCAAATACCCAGGTGCGGATGTGTCAGCTACTTGGAACTGGGACACAGTGCTCCAAAGTGAGTCTTGTTTGGGATCTGAAGAGAAAGAGAGTCCAGTCCCAGGTCTGGGGTGTGTTCTCTGTGTGCTCTTTGGAAAATTGTGCTTGATACAGAGAGCTGCACTTGAAAAATACTGTAGAATACATTCCTGTTTTTAGTGGCTGTCTCTCACCAGTGTCAGTGATGAGGATTGTGGCTCCTTGATTACTGGCCTGGGGTCAAGAGGCCATCACACTTAGTAAAAAAAAACATTTTTAAAACAATTTTTTATTTGATTTTATATCCAGAATTCACAGTCAGAACAATTATAAATGTATTGAAACAACAGAAAAGAACAAAGAACATTCAACAATGCACAATCATCCATGACAAAGTTTGAAGTAAAATGTATATACCATTAATATTTATCTAATAACAGGTGTAATTTCTGCCAGGCTATTTTTTATGAGTTAAGTTAGATGTTCTGGTACAAATGGTGTGTAATTCACTTTTACAAACATTGTTAGCTAAATTTATAAAATCCATAAATAGTAGAGTTTGCTTACTCTTCCAATGCATTGTAATTGTTTTTCTAGCAATGGCCATAAGTGACCAAAAGACTGGAATTTGATGTTTTTGTATCCTTCTTGGTATAGGAACATGTGCTAAAGAGTTCTTTTGACCACCCCTGCATTGCTTCCTAATTGATATACTATAAAAAATCAGATTTATATATGATAGAATGAATGACTTTTATCCTATGCATTGTATCTGTAACAGTGCTTTAACTTGTTTAATGTAACAATTTTTCTGTATGTATATATTGAGCTTTTCTCCTTGGGCCTCCACTGAAAATGGACTAGTATCCAGTCGGATGATCCCGGTCAACAAATGTAAAATAAATAAAAGTAAGGAATTAGTAATATAACAATTATCAGATCACAAAGCCTTTACAAAATATTTAAAATCCTCTCAAAATTGTAATACAAGTCTACATTCAATCAACATATGGATCCAGTTAGCTTCCAAGAATTCACCACATCTCTAGCATTTTGATTTATTCTTTGAAATAATAGCTATTTTATGAGGAGTGAGAAAACTTCTATTTAAAAATGTCCAGGTATATAACTTCCAATAGAGAAAGGGTATGATGTTATTCATTGATTTTAATAGCAATCTTTTATTATCAGCTGAAAAAGATTCTTTATTCACTCTTCTAGAGTAGTCCCATAAGGTAAAATTGAATGGTAAGGATTCATCTTATAAGACTTTGTATATAAAGGAAATACATAATTCATGACCCGTGTCCATCAAGTTGTTACACATTAATAGTTCTAGTAATTTTGGCAAAGTACTAGTTTCTGTATTTATTGAAGTTTTTAATTTATTCTCAACAAACTGTCATAGCATCTGTAATGTTAACCATTTATCTTGTGTAACATTGTACCTGGCTAGAAGTATGTTTGCTGGGTGTACTTTGTTATCTATAAATTGATACCAGAATTTTAAATTATTATCTTTAAGGTTTAACATTTTACTTAGGTTAAAGGACCCTAAGCAATCTGGACTGTTTGCAATAGGGAAGATAAGAAAAAAATAGCTGTTAATGCTATAATTACTTTATTTTATACTCTTAAAAGAACTAAAAATTTGATTGATACCATATGTGAAATGACTGAACTTCCTGTTATATAGTAAACAATCTTGCAATATCCAATATATTTTGCTTATTCTTAACAAGGTGTCTATTTGACTTTCATAATTACCACTAGGTATTATTCAAGTTTCATGTAAGTGCCTGCAACTAGTGGTATAAGTAGCAGTTAACCAGTGTAGTACTAAGTTGATAATAATAGATTTTGAGTCCATTTCAATGTTAGGAAAGCCAATTCCACCATTCTCCCAACTTCCTATATGCCAATTATAAGCTATTCCTGTTTTTTGAGGAAACCAAAGGAACTTAATTAGCAAGTTGTTAAGTTGTTTAAAGAATTTTGTTGGGGGGATTAAAATTAAGGAATAAGGGTAAAATAAATGTCTTGGTTGGATGTTCATTTTTATTAATGTGAGTCTGCCCTCCATAGCAAAAAAAAAAAAAAAAACATTTTATTCCAATTATTTATTAATTTAGTAATTGTATTTAATAGGCTTGTGTAGTTTAGAAGTATAGTTTCTCTCCAAGTAGACATTACTAAGTCCTATATATTGCACTGTTTTATTTTCCCAGTTAAAATTTTATGATTTTGTAGATTGTTGTTAATTTTTTTTGTTAATTAATAATGTTTCAGTTTTACTCTGATTAAATTTTAAGTTCAAGACTTTTTCAAATAAGTTAATTAATTTGATAATGTAAAGAAGAGTCTATATATCTTCACATGTTAAAAGGATATCATCTGCAAACATCTGTATTTATGAGCACTAATCATTATTTATGGAAAAAAACTTTTATGTTATTATTATTTCTTATATACATAGCAAAATGTTCTATTGACAGGGTAAATAGTAATGGTGACAATGGGTATTCTTGCTTTGTGCTTTTAGTTATTTTAAATGATGATGATAAACAACATCTTATTTTAACATATGCTTGGGAGTAGTTATATAATTTAAGTATTAAATTAAATAAATCTAGGGAGAAATTATATAATTTAAGTATTTTTACTCAGTCTAGTCCTTCTCTAGTCCCTGCCTATACTTATTATCAGCTGCATTATTATATCCTATCTGTTACCAAGTTCTCTATCATACCTAGCTCTATTTCCAACCCTCCTTCCTCTCCTAGACAGCTACTCCCCTTTTCTTCCCTGTTCTCTCTAACTTGCATCCAACCTCTTCATTTTTAGCATTATAATTCAACTCCAACATTTAGCCTATTTACACTTTATGTATTTTCTTGTTTTTATCCAATGCCTTGTTGATGCTGCTCAAATTAATACTCCATTGTATTGTAAATTGTGTTGTAAATACTGTACCTATACTCTTGTATTTTGATCCTTATGCATCTGTTTTTTTTTGTATAATTTTCAAGCAACTTATTTTATGTAACTCTTGTAAACTGTTGACTTGTTCAGTTTTTAAGTATAACCTAGAGCTTTTCCCCCTGGGCCTCAACTGAAAATGGGCTGCCTGGTCCAGTGGACTTTTCCAGTAATCAGATGCCAATAAATAAATAAATAAATAAATAAATAAATAAATATACTCAGCTAATAGAGTCAAATGATTTATCCATATCTAAACTGATAATAGTTGCTTTTAGTCTTATTAGCAATATCAATTAGGGAAAGTAATTTTATTATATTATTCTGTACTTTTCTTTGTAAAATAAATCCAGTTTGATTGTAATGTATAACGCTGGGCAGAATATCATTTAACCCCCTGGCCAATATGGACATAAAAAGTTTATAATCAGTGTTTAACAAACAAATGGGGCAGTAGGAGGAACATCATTGTGGTTTCTTTCCTTGTTTTTAAATTGGGGAAATCAGGGAATATCTCCAAGAAGGGGGTACTATGAATTAATTTTTACTTATAGAGAAAGTACTTAATAATTTTAAAGTTGCATCTGGTCGAATTTTATATATTTCTGGAATTATGCCATCTGTTTTTTTTTTAATTCCAAGAGTGATATTGGTTTATTTAAAATTTCATTTTGTTGTTTTGATAATTTATTATTTATATTGTTTTGGAGAAATTTATCTGTTATACTGTTATTCTCTAAGTCAAGATTTTCTTCATTAATTGATTCATAATATTTTTAAATGCTTCTAGTATTCCTTTTAAATCTGTTTCTTTTTTTTTGTGGAGCCATTAACTGTATATTTGATTTTATTAATATGTTTTTTGGTTATTAAGTTGTTTGGATTTGATGGCTAGCTTATCAAGATGTTTGGGATTTACAGAGTAAGAATGTAATTTAAGTCTCTCCATATTTATTGAGACCTTATGATTTAACATGTCAAGGTATTTTTGATTTAAATTTGAAAGTTCTGTATGTGTATTTTTATCATTATGATTTAAGTGTGATTTTAATTTATCTATCTTAGTTTGCTATTCCGTTAATTTCCTATCCCATTTTTTCCTTTTTAAAAAATACCAGTTTTTTATTTTGCCATAAAGGTAAACTTTTAGCATATCCCAAAGTATGGTGTCGGTTACCTCGCCATTGTTTTTCAACTCCAAAAATGTATTTATTTCATTTAAAGTCCAGTCCTTAAAACCTTTATTTTTTATTATATAAGCTGGGATTATTTGCCAAAAACTAAATCGTCATTACTTATTTTGAAGTTAAAAGTAAGGGCATTATGGTCAGAGAGTGGACGTGACATTATTAGAACTTCTCTTATTTTGGAGTATGAATTATTGGAACTGAAGACATTATCTATATTTGTTTGGGTTCCAAATCTAAAGGAATAGTGGGTATAGTTAAGGTAATTAGTCTCTGTCTTAAATCATAAATATCTCTGAGATTCATAGAGGAAATGAAGTGATTTAGCTTCTTGGATTGTGCCGATAATTCAAGTTTATTAGTTTTGGATATGTTCCTACCTGTTAGAAAACAGTTACAATTGCCTGTTAAAATAATTTCTCCTCTGGCATGAAGATTTATGGTATCTAAATATTTATCTACAAATCTAGATCCTAGACCAGGTACAAATAGGAGTTAATCAATGTATAAGATTTCTTATTAATTTCTAATACTGTTAGATGCAGCGTTCCATCTTTATCCTCAAAGGTACTAAGGATTTTAGGTATGGTAATTTTTTCCACAACGTAAGTGTTCCTCTCATTTTGCATTTGTAACAAGAGGCTGCTAGAACAGAATAACCCTTAAAAGACAATTTGTGTAAATCTTTTTTTAGGTAAATGAGTCTTTGGCAAAAAAAAACTATTTGTGCTTTATGCAATTTTATAAATTTAAGTAAACTGGCTCTTTCTACATTATTATTTAGGCCATTGACATTTAATGATAAGCACCTATATTCTGAGATGAGTTAGAGATGTATATAGGACATCTATAATGTGATTCTACACACTATGATCTATTATAGCCTGTGAAGTAATTTAGCATGGATGAAATAAACAAATACATTTTTGATCTTTGAAGCAAGTTTCTATATACAAAGATATACATGGAGCAATATGTTACTGGTTTGATCAGATATATAATCAGACCACCCTCTATTCACATCTTACACACTGAATATCTTATTATCAGCTTCTACCTTGAATGAAATTAAACAAAAGGAAAAAAAATAACTATATAGCTATAAACTGTAGTAACCCAAACAATTGCAACTCAAATGCTGTATATTTTCAAGACAGCATTGCTAACTAATTAAATTCAAAACAAATTTCTTACTGGCGTCTGCTCATTATATGTCAAAGTTAAAATTAAAAATGGCTTTGTAACAGACTTCATAAATGATTACATATTTAAGCTATGCATTAACATTACTAAAATAAAAGCATCTTCAGTAAAGTTTGATACAAACAAACATTAGATGTTACTATCATAATTTAACAATCAATTTTAAATACTGTGTTGTAGCACTGCTAGGAAAAGAGGGAAAAAAGGGAGGTCTAAATCTTGCTATTGATGAACAGTGATGAAGTAAGTCATTATAAAGCTTACGTTGCAGACTTGTGATATGTGAGGCATAGTACTATAATTGAAAATTGTCCTGATAAACAAACAAAAAATGAATACAATAATTTCTATGCTACTGATGTAGCACAAAACAATTGCTTTGTGTGTTGCATTCATTTTGTACTTTGATTACTCCACTATTAACTAGGAATCCTATGCAACACCAGACATATGTGCACAGAGATTCCTGAGTTTTGTATATAATCTCCTTAAACTAGATATTCAATATATCAACCGGGTTGTAGCCATTCTGGATATGGTCCTCACCAATATGAAAGATTGCTACATATGTCCTATTGTAATGTTATCCCTGTTAAGGCCAGAACATAGAATGGATTCCTTTGAGGTAACATTAACAACTGGACACCTAGGTAAATCTGGTATATTTAGGAGCTATACTAAGGCTAACTTCCTGTTATTAAGTGATAACCTTTCAAAATGTCAAGCCTCAATAAACCTTGAGAACACTACTGTCTATGTAGAACATTTTACAGAGTCCCTATACAGTAATGCTAATAATTGCATAGAGGCAGCTACACCCACCAGAAAGGAGTACAGAACTAACTAAAAAAAGCCACCCTGGTGGAATCACAAGATTAATAGCCTGTATAACAGGGGGTAAGAAATTATGGCAAAATTAGGAGGTGCTGTACCCAGCTGAATAAAAACACTCTGTCAAACTGAACAAGCTTGGGAGATAATAAAGTATTGATAAACAATTTTAAGGAAAAATTGGTTTCTCAGGCAAAGGACATCCACAGAGCCTTCTTTGGTTATGTACACAACCTAAAAG
Source organism: Protopterus annectens (assembly GCF_019279795.1). Taxonomy (NCBI): domain Eukaryota; kingdom Metazoa; phylum Chordata; order Ceratodontiformes; family Protopteridae; genus Protopterus; species Protopterus annectens. Next base: position 88,204,018 of record NC_056730.1, on the reverse strand, counting down.
GCAATACACAACCATATGTAGAACTCATTGTAAAGGGAACCACCTATCCTGAGTGAGAAGATATATCAAACCTCTTGGCTTAGAAATTAAGCCTCTACATTCCCCATCTCACCCCTTCAACCTTCTCACAGGAAGTAACATTTACTACAATTCCCTCTATTATCACTAGAAAGCAAGTCTTTAGTGTTCTCTCTAAAACCAAGAACACTACATCCATGGGCTCAGACATTATCCCAGGTTGCTTTCTAAATAGAGTGAAACGTATGCTATCTGGGCCTCTGAAATTACTATTTAACTGCAGTTCCCAAACAGGTTTTGTGCCTCATGAATGGAGAAAGGCAATAATCATCTCTATGTCACTGCAGATACATTGATGATGGGAGAGGAAACCATGATTACAAGTAGTCTCCTCTAATGTGGGAATTAAATGCTTCAAAATATTCTGCTACTGGTCTTTCAGATTTAGTGGATATTTCTCTCATAAAGAATGTGAAGACCCCATACTGTATGTATAATAAAAAACAACAACTAGAGCAACCACATTCAAGACAAAAATAGTAATTCTCCCACTGAACTACATCCCAAAGTGCTGCCACAAAAAGAACAATATACTGTGAACTCGTACCTTTCTTGCTTTAAGGCAAGTCAACACAATAGTGTCTTTTCAATACCCTCCTGAATTACTTTATGTGCATATGGTGATGGAAAGACTATAACAAATGACCTATTTGCTAGTTGATACCACCCTCATTTCAATCTCAGACAACCATGTCCAAATGGAGCACAAGAATTCTGTTCCAAGATATGGTTAGACTAAAACAGCCTAAGTGTGCCTGATGTGTCCATAATCAAGAGACCTATGACAGCACTAATATTTGCAAATATTGTGGACATACCACCCCACAGCATCAAATGTATGTCTACCAGTCACTGTAGAACAACGGCTTCAAACACAAATCAATATATTTTGTCAAATTAGTCATTTCTCATAAGAAGAAAAATATAAAACAATATAAAAGCCATATATTCAAAAACAAGGGTTCCACAGCAGAAATAAAACAAGCATCAAATAACCAACTGCCCTTTGCTTTTCTTTAAATATAAATGTTTCATCCGTAACTGCCACATTACTTCTTAGCAATTTAATCAGTTTGTTTAAAATGTCTGTATATACAATGGTTTTATTACTTCTGATGTTGAATCTTTTTAACTACTATTTTCTTACCTTCAGTTTCTGATGGATTATTTCTTTATTATTGTGAATGATTCCCAGTTTCGTTTAATATCTATCTTTTAATTTTCCCATTTCTGTCAAAGAAACTGGCTGCTTGATCAGTTTACGCAGCTGTTTTAACATTCCAGGTGCTCAGCATGGGGTTAAAGGTCACCAATGACTTCCTGAGGGTGTAGCTAGTTATTATAAGTGGCGACACTGGCAGAGTGAAGCTATGAGCAGCTCGTGAGCCCCAATCACATCAGAAGTATCTTTTTAGTTATTAGGCAGAAAAAACAGGATGAAGCAAACAATTTCAAACTATAAAGGTCTTGAGCTTTCCTAACAAAGGCACGCGACACTTGTAGGTTCATGAAAGCTAATAACATGTCCAAATACAGTGAGATACATAATACACATTAGTGCCATGCTTTCCAATCATAGCAGGCCAGTATACCACACTCATCTTTTATTTTATGTTACACTCCAATTAGACATTTTCAACAGGAATGCAGAAACTAGCCATGTAAAGGCACTATATATATATATATATATATATATATATATATATATATATATATATATATATATATATATATACACACACACAACATATAAATATATACATATACATGCACATATATATTGCTTTATCCACCCCTTCCCTCCCTACCTCTCCTCCTTTTTTTACATGAAATAGCTATTAGAAAATAAAATAGATAGGGTGTAGATAATAAAAAGAGGGAATAGAATAGGAGGACAGACATAAATTGAGAAACAAGAAAGAAGGGAGAAGGAAGAGGAGACCAGAAAATGGGGGAGCAAGAAGAAAGGAAGAAATGAACAATAGAAAAAATGTTAAAAAACATTTATTTACCTTTATAACAATGCTCACCATTTAGTGCAGAAAGGCTATATAATCAAAGTCCAAACAGTTCAAATTTGTATAACAAGTTCATTTATCTTTTAGTTTTTTTATTTGATCCTTCTTTAACAGACCATCCATTTTTTGTTGCATATCTCTTCAGACTTTGTGCTGACCAGTCCATTTCCTCCATATCTGTTAATATATTTCTCTTTTGAATGAAGTCCATCACTTCTTGAAGAGAGTTACATTTTTTTTCATCATTTGTCAGAAATAGTTTTATTCTAGCTGGAAACAAGACCTGCACTTTGATGTTGGACTTTTTGAGGGATTTTATCAGAGGTACATATTCTATTCTCTTGGAGATGACAGTGGAAGTGTAATCATTATCAAAATGGATATTTTTCCCATTAATTTTAACAGGAGGATTTGACCAGGCAGATTTCAATGCCAAGTCTTTGTCCTGAGTAGGCAAAAATCTAACTATAATGGACCTAGGAGATGAAGATTTGCTGACAGGCATAGGTTTTGACAGGGACTGGTGGGCTCTTTCGATTCCAAATGACAGGGATTCAGGTAGGTTTAAAACCTTTGGTAGACAGTTATTTAAAAATTGTACCATTCTATTACCCTCCTCTTTTTCTGGCACTCCATAAATTCTTATGTTGTTGCTTCTTTATCTACTCTCTAAATCTTCCACTTTTTCTAAGAGTTTATTGTTCTGCTTGAGGAGGAATTCATTGTGGCTTTCACACTCAGTCTGCCTTCAATATCATTCACATCATCTTCGAAAGATGACATCTGTTTTTTAATTACCTCATTCAATAGGCCAATTGTTTTCTGCTGTCTTGCTTTATAGTTTCTATTTTAATCTCCAACTTGTCTAATTTTATTGAGCGTTCCTGTATATATGCTGTGATGGATTGTAATTCCTTCTTCACCACAATCTGCTGATGTGAGTTATTTGAGTTACTCATAGTTGTATCACTTGTATAGGAATTTCTGACAGGAAAACAGACAAAAACTATAGACTAATATTGATTTTCTTTCAGAAATCAATATCTATATAGTTAAATCCTTCTTATAAGTAAAAATTGAAGTTTTTTTCCACAAAACTGTTTAAATTTCCTGTCAGGATAATAAGAAAAAGGCAGAGCTAAGATTCTGTGCTGTTAGCTGTTTAGCATCTTGGCCACTCCCCTTCCTGTGTTGAAATTTGATAGAGGTTTTGACCCATGCTGGCTCACCAGTTAGACGATGATGACAATGATGCAACAGACCATTGCCACATGAGTTGGACTCCAAGGACCAGGATGATGACCATGACAGGGGTGATGATGACAATGACAGACCAGGACCTGAATGTGGCATTGTCCTGTGGCTTGGCATAGAAGGTGTCCACCACCACCACACTCAGCAGACAATTTTTGAGACCAGATCTGGGACCTAGTGACAGAAATCTTTAATACACAGACTGGGGACCTGATGGGTAACTTCTTTCAAGACATGGCATGGACTGTGTACTACTCCTTCTGAAAAATCACTAGAAATATTTTTTCTGCTGTTCAACCCCATTAGGATAATCCCTCAGGAATGAATGTATTGTCAGTGTGATCCACTTTTGTAATGCTGCCACCATGGTTTGTTCCATATTCAATTTTTTACAGCCTAGGCACAATTGTGCAACCATCCCATATTGTTGTTATGCTTTTCTTAATTACATCATAATGTGTACTGGACATATCAGGTCATATGTGGATTTATCTTGCTGCTGCAGTATGACACATATTAGCAAATGACACATGTATTACCATTGTTATTTAAAAGTCATTACAAACTGTCATTACTACATACATTGTTCCATATGGGGAGGGATGCTACTCTTTCAGTCTGTATGTGTTTGTCCTCTCATGCATGTGGTGCAGCATAATACTGTTATGTCTGATACACTCTGACCTTGTATGTGACAGATATGACTGTTGCAGTTAGCATAATGTGAGCAAAACACAATTGCCCTGCTTGTGTTGTTTTTGTATATACTTAGCAGGGATGACAGTAAGTCACATGCTGTATTATTCCCATTCCTCTCACATAATTCAGTGAGATCAATCAAATGGGTTTATTTGAAAATATTATCCATGTGTATGTATTGTACCAGTTTGTGTATTGATTTCTGCAGTCTTATCTCTGTTCAAAAAACATGACATGCCCTTGAGTTTGTAACTTATATAACACTGTGAAGTCATGTTGTGACAATAACCTTCCATGTGCCATGTAATGGCAATTATTGTCCCATGTTGGTGTACAGTACTGTGACAGGTACATATGAGCATGTACACTTCACATACTCCATTGACATTCACAGGTCCCTTAGTGAATATATGGAGGTGATGCTTTGTTTAGCAGCATTCATGACTCCCTTTTTTGTCCGTGTCATGCTTTTGGCAATAGCCAGTCTTTTTGCACACAGCTTATATTAGAACATGTATACATGGGTTAAAATACATGCCTATGCAAATACATTTGTAATACATAAACACTGATTCACGGGGATGTAGATTAGTATGGCCATAATATGATCAACACACAATTGCCAGTGTAATACGTAACTGGTAACATGCACATATTCCATTTTCTTGTACTTTACTTGTGCATATAGGACTGTCTTTTGATCAGTCCTACACTTGTGCAGTGATATTTATTTCAATAACGATGATTGTGCTATCTATTGTATTATGTTTGCATGGCAATATATATAAGTATGTGATATTCAAAGCTACTTTTGTTGTGTACCCAATACCCATGCCATTTGCTGTTTAACTGATTTGACATTGCTGTGTTGTTTGTGTCATTTGTACATAGACATAATAGCCATCCCTAATGCACTATGCACATGTGTCAGAAGTCTGCCATTTTCTTCAATGTACCTTGTGAGGATTTGCAGTCAGTCTTGTGTTGTAGCACATGCATGTGCACTTGTGCCTATTTAGTTATGTTTGCCTTGCTTTATTCTCCATTTTATTTAGGTGGGGACTACTGGTCAATAGCTTTTTGTGTTCTTATCTGATTGGCCTGAGGGTTTAACTTTAGAAAAGTCTTTCATCTTGGTGGTAGAAAATAATTTCATTTTGTAAGATAATGCTCTTTTATTCAGAGCTTCCTTGTACCTAGCTGTTCATCTGTGGCTACAAGAGTTGGATTGCTTCTAAAACAAACTGGAAATACAAAGTTGATATAAGTATATTTTTTGCACTTCCTCTAACTCTTTCAGTGATATTTAAAAATTCTGTGCTGCATGTATTTATTTGGTTGAATTTATCACTGTTGTTCAGCCTGCTCTTCTTAAAGAAATTCCGTCTGCTTGTTACTGTACTGCTCTTAGGTTGTTGTTTTAACAATATTCTGCAAAAGCTGTTCTGAGTTTGCCAAAATATTTCTAAGTTTTGCAAAGATTTTGTGTGCTGAACATCTTTCAGGGTTAGTTAACTTATTTCCAAAGATTCTTGATATTGCAGGAATCCTTACTTCTGTTCTGATCTCTGTCTCCATTTTGTTTTTGCCATCCACCTGCCCAACTTGCTGTATTTTTAAAACTTGATGACTTTTGAGTTGCCCGCCTCTACTATAAATTTGATATTGGACATTCCTCCAAGTCCTATCACATCAGATCATTCTACTGGGTACAGTGAGATCATTTTGGAAGTCCCAGCCTATCTTCTGTTTCCTCCCTTTCTACTTAATTAAAAATACACTTTATTCAAGTTTATTTTCTGTATTTGTATCCCTTCCTTCTTTATTACTTTATTTTGCTATTGCTGCTTGTTCTTAAAAGTGTTCAATCTCATTTATTCTGATGCATTTATTACTGCTTCTTAGAAGCCTGGTTAAATTGTAATTGGTATTCCAGGCTGCTTAGTTTTGGTTTAAGGATTTGGGCTTCAGGCCAGTTATTTTACATTAAGAAGGTTTGTGGTCTACACTCTTGTGTGAGGAGAGGGTAGCTGTGAAGGCTGCCAGCCCAGCTAGCTGGAATTTTGTAATAATTCTATGTCATTTGGGAATAATAATATGATCTGTATGCTTGTTTTATAAATGTAAGAAAACTATATGTTATGTGTATATTAAACTACTGGTGCAGAAGTGTGTATTGAACTGTATGTTCTGTACTGATCTTCAAGAATGTAACCACAGTGTACACTACTGGAAAAGAACAGAGTTAACTTGCAAAATCTAAGAAAATAAGTGAATTGTTTACTATGGTGTTTATGTCAGCTAGGAGACAGAATGTCTGCAGCTAGAAATTCTTTCTATTGACTGGAACAAGAAATAATTACAGGTTTCAAATGTAAAAAGTGTTTAACTGTTTTATGACTTCCAGTTCCAGGCAAACTTCTGAGAGATAAGTATTTTTGACATAGAGGTGCTAAATTTTAAGTTCCTCTTAGCCTGGGAACTGAAGGCAGAGGTGACAAAGAATGATGTAATCTGATATAACCCAGTAGAAATGTTTGAAAGTAATTTAAGAACTATCTCAGAAAGTGAGTCTTGGCATTTTGTATTTGTCTTTGGACCTAGAATCATTCACCCAACACTTCTGCCTGCATGTTGCTGTGTAAGTAAGACATATATCATAGTATTTCTCTTAGAAATAGATAAGAATTTAGTAAGACCAGTTTAGATGTTTTCTGCATTTATGTGAGACTGTCCTGCAATGTTGTTTTAAAATATTTCCTGTGATTCTGAATTCTGTTGTTACTGTGTTAAGTTATTGAGTATTGTCTTGTTCTTTTATTATTTATTATTAAATATATTTAAACCTTTTAATTGTGCTGGTTTGTTTAGAGATATTTAAGCTCTTAAAGTACTTGCATATATATTTGGTGACACTATATAGGCCACTCCTAAATAGCCTTAAAAGTCTTTGTCACACTTACCATGTAGATAACAGTAACCTTACACAGTAGAATTGGTCACCCTTTGTAAGAGCCTTATAGTATAAATAGTGGTTGGTGGCAGCTGGTACTACCTTATAGGCTGGGCAGAAGATGGCATAGCTAGTGAACCTATGCCAGCCTTCACCAGGAGTGTCTGTGTGTTTGTATATAAATCAAATCTCAAAGTGTATGTGTTTGTGTGTGTGTGTCAGTGACTTGGGCAGGGACAGAGAGGATGCAGGAGGTTTTGGCTTGACCACTCGGCTGAGTTCTTAACCCTATAGCTGTGCCAGTGGGGAGTCTTATTGGGGATCTGGAGAAAGAGGGAGAACAGCCCCAGACTGACCATGATCTCTATGTGTTCTTAAGGAAAATTGTACTTTACTGTGTGTGTACTTGTCATCCTCCCAATGTGCATGCCCCTTATTGGTGCTAGGTGTGAAGATTGAGGCTCCTTAATTATTGGGCCAGTGCAGGAGCATCCAATTTTAATTGTTTGGCAGTAGTGGGATACCCACATCGAATATTAATTGGTTGATATGTGGTGAGTTAGCCACATCACATATTGATTGGCTTGTAGTGATATGGATATTGAATTCCTGTAGCTTGTGTACAGTGGTTACTGAAGGTGTTTCTACTCTTAATCAGCCACACACTGAACATTTAGAGTTCATATCACAATTGTTTTATTTTTTTATTAGCTTGGTTAATCAGGGAGAGCAGGCAAGCATGTCAGCAGAGGCATATGGCAAGCTGACAAGGAGCCAGTTGACTGAGATGTGCCAGACTAGAAAAGGACTGGTGCATGCCAACCTGACTAAAGCAGAAATGATTGCAGCTTTAGTCACAGCTGCATCAGAGACTAGCAACCAGGAGGACAATCTGTCTGGCTGCGGAGATGTACAACTCTCAGAAAATGGACAGCTCAACCTTTCCACGGAGAACTTAAAAATTTGTCTGGAGTAAAGAGACTTGAGTTGGAGGCCAAGCATTTGGAATAGAAGTGGCAGACAGACTGAGGCATCTAGAGACTGAGGAAAATGAGAAAGTGCAATGCCTGGATGCTGAGGAGAAGTAGAGGCAGAGGCTACATGAAAAGGAGATGCTGACTCTTCACCAGAGTCATGGAGGTAATGGGGATTAAGTAACTGAACTCCAGAAGCAACAAAGGTCAGTAAATTTCTTCCACAATTTAAAGAGGAGAATGATTTTGATAGACTCATTCATATGTTTGAGAGGGTATGTAAACAATATGATGTTGACCAAGGGCTCTGGGTATGGTTTCTGACCACCTTACTCCATGGTAAAGCTGTAACTCTTTGTTCCAAACTGATAATGACTGCTTAAATTATAATGTAAAGAATTTTGCTAGAATTTTTTAAGTTAACACCTGAAGCTTATAGGAAAAAGTTTCATAATCATAAACCCAAGGCAGATGAAAGTGTGTGTAAATATGTTGCTGAACTAAGCACTTATTTTCATAGGTGGGTGAGTGGATGTCAGGTCACCACTTTTGAAGGGCTGGCAGACCTTCTGGTGAAGGAACAAGCTCTTAACACTTTGCCTGAAGACATGAGAATCTGGTTAGCGAATAGACAGTGCTCTACTGCAGATGAGTTGGGGAAGAAGGGAGACCTATACCTAGCAAGCAGGGCATCCCCACACAGGAACGGGACACCCAGTGTGGCTTATGGGTCTAAGGAAACCCATGCTGGGCAGCCCAGACTACCCCAACAGAGTCTGCCAGTAGCAGGGGAAGCCACAAGTCCAGGTACACATCCAGGACTAAGGGTTAAATGTTTTAAATGCAACCAGTGAGTCATGTAGCATACAGATGTCCATGGAGGCAAGGTGGGGAACAAAAGATGGGAGAGCCAGTAAGTGGGAATGACAAAATGCCAACAGTAGGTTGTCTTGAGGCAACAAGGGTACCAAACTACCACAAGAGGTTATGTCCTATCTTAGTGAATGGGAAAGAGACTATGGATAAGAGAGACCCAGCCTTTAACCTAACCATTGTGAAGCCTGCAATGGTTACAGAGCAGCACTATTTGCTTGGGCAGTCTACTTCAGTCAGAGCTTTAGGAGGGACCTCATTACATATAACTTTGGCTAGGGTTCACCTTCACTGGGAGGGTGGAAAAGGAAGCAAGCAAGTAGGTGTGTTTGAGGATATTCCTGAAGATGTCCTGATAGGGAATGATTTTGATAATGCAGTACCATGTGTTCATGCAGTTACATGCAGTCAGGCTTGGAGACAAGCATGTGGGCCTGGTAGCCTGGGGGTGACCCAGACAGACCACATGCTTGTAGCCAGGACTGATGAGGTGGTTACTTCAGGGAGGGAACTACCCTGTAGCAGGAGACTCAAGGTGAGCTACTGCTGCTTGTGGGTGCTGCTGTTCCCTTGGACAGAGTGACTGCAAGGGCAGAGGTGAATAGTAGTACCCAGGTTGACAGTGAGGCACCGCTGTCAGGGGATACCAGACTTCCTGTGGAAGAGGAGCTGGGAAGGGTTACAAGGAGAGAGATGAGACAGGCAAAGCTCTCAGACCCTACATTACAAGGCCTGAAGGAGGTAGCTAGTGAGGCACCTGATTCTCAAGAGAAGGGGGAAGTTGTATAGTGGGACAAAGGATTACTGTACAGAGACTGGACACCTGAGAGAGGGCTAGAGGGTGAGAGGATACAGCAGTTGGTAATGCCCAGTACCTACCATCTGGCACTTCTAGCCAGAGCCCATGATATTCTCTTTGCAGGTCATATGGGCATAAAACATACAAAGAGATGTATTATGCAGAAGTTCTATTGGCCTGGGATTTCCAGAGATGTAACAGGGTACTGCAGGACCTGTGAGCAGAGCCAAAAGGTAGGCAAGGCAGGACACAAGGCAAAAGCTCCCTTGATGCCCTTGCCTGTGATTGAGGAGCCATTTCAGAGGGTAGCAATGGATATGGTGGGGCCTCTGACTACCCCAATCTCCACAGAGAAAAAGTATATCCGAGTGGTAGTAGATTATGCTACCAGATACCCTGAGGCAGTGGCTCTGTCCTTCATTGAGGCAGAAAAGGTGGCAAATGCTTTGTTAGAGATTTTCAGCAGGGTAGGTTTCCCAAAAGAAATACTGACTGGAGTGCCAATTTCATGTCAGACCTGCTGACTTGTATGTGGAAGTACTGTGGGGTGAAGAAACTAAAGACCTTCCCTTACCATCCCCAGACTAATGGTCTTGTTGAGAGGTTAAACTCTACACTCATGATGATGCTAAAGGCATTTCCAGACCAGTTTAAGAGGGACTGGGACCAATATTTGCCATATTTGTTGTTTGCTTACAGAGAGGTTCCCCAGGAATTCACAGGTTTTCACCCTTTGAGTTGTTGTATGGGCATAAGGTGAGGGGACCTTTAGATTTAATATGAAATGATTGAGGGGTGAGTGTGAATCCCACAAGGAGTCTGTTGTGGCATATGTCCTAAACCTCAGGACAAGGCTCAGGGGACTCATAGGCTTGGCCCATGAGAACCTGGCAGAAGCCCAACTGCAGAAAAAGGTCTGGTATGACAGGAATTCTCGAGCTAGAAAGTATGAAGTAGGGTAGCAGGTAATGATTCTCATTTCTGTCAGACACAACAAGCTGCAGGCAGCTTGGGAGGGACCCTACAAGGTGGTAAGGAAGGACAGTGATGTTAACTACATGGCAGGGGCACAAATTTTAACATGTTAACATGATGAAACCTTACCATGATAGGGAGGCCCTTGTGATAAGTATTTGAAGTGGATTACAGGAAGATTATGAGAGGGATCTGGTGACTGATCTCCTCGGTGAAGCTCGGACTGACACCTCATTGGAAAAGGTAGCAATGTATCCCCTACCCAGGTTCAAGAAATCCAAGCAGTGTTACAGGAGTTTGGTGACATGTTCACTGGGAAACCAGGGTGCACCCACCTGGTGAAATACCAGGTAGATACAGGATCCCAAAGGCCTATTAAGTAGGCCTCTTATAGGGTGCCTATGAAAGTCAGACTCTGAGGGAGGAGATACAGAAAATGTTGGAACTAGGGGTAATTCAGGAGTCCAGCAGTCCCTGGGCCTCCCCAGTGGTGCTGGAATCAAAGAAGAATGGCAGCACCAGGTTCTGTGTGGACTACAGGAAATGCAATAGTCACACATAGTCAGATGCATACCCCATACCTAGGACAGATGAAGCCCTAGAGCAGCTTGGTGGGGCTAAGTATCTTACTACCATTGATCTTACCAAGGGTTACTGACAGGTGCTCTTGGCTCCCACTGCTAGAGAGAGGTCAGTCTTTGTGACTCCTTTTGGCTTGTATGAGTTCACAAAGATGCCCTTTGGGATGAAAAATGGCCCAGCAACTTTCCAGAGGCTGGTAGATCATATCCTAGCAGGAAAAGGAGATTTTGCCCTTGCTTACCTAGATGATATGTCATCTATAGCCATTCCTGGCAGAAGCACCTTCAGCATGTCAGGGAGGTGTTGAGCAAACTACAGAGGGCAGGGTTGACCATTAAGCCCAGCAAATGTCAGGTGGGTATGGCAGAGGTCTCCTTCTTAGGACATAGAGTGGGGAGTGGTAAGGTCAGGCCAGAACCTGCCAAAGTGGAAGCCATTCAGGCATGGCCTGCATCTGTTACCAAAAAGCAGGTGAGGGCATTTTTGGGGACAGTAGGGTACTACAGAAAGTTTGTCCCCAATTATAGTACCATAGCTGCTCCCCTCACAGACTTGACAAGGAAAAACAGGGCAGATAAGATAGTGTGGACCACAGCATGTGAGCAGGCATTCCAGAAGCTTAAATAAACTTTGGGAGGACCCCCTGTGTTAGCCAGTCCAGATTACGGCAAATAATTTGTTGGGCAGGTGGATGCTTTGAACCATGAGGTGGGGGCTGTACTTAGCCAGATTTCTTCAGAGGGAGAAGAGCACCCGGTGGTTTATTTCAGTCACAGGCTCCAACCCAGGGAGGAATGGTATGCAGCTGTAGAAAAGGAATGCCTAGGCATAGTGTGGGCACTGCAGAAACTTCAGCCTTATCTGTATGGAAGGCAACTCACTGTAGTTACAGACCACAGTCCCTTAACATGGCTACATCGAGACAGCCAGCAAAATGCCAAGTTACTAAGGTGGAGCCTCGGGTAGCAAGCATATGATATGACAGTGCAGCACCACAGTGGGGTTAGCAATGCCAATGCAGATGGGCTATCAAGACAGGGAATGGGGTAAGGTATTCCCGGATAGGCTTAATCCTCTCAAGCAACATTTCTCAAGGGTAACTTGAAAAACTAGTTTGAGTTTTCAAGGGGAGGAGGGAATTTTGAAGACTAGCAGCCCAGCTAGCTGGAATTTTCTAAATAATTCTATGTCATTTGGGAATAGTAATATGACTTGTATGCTTTTCTTATAAATGCAAGAAAATTATATGATATGTGTATATTAAACTACTGGTGCAGAAGTGTGTGTTGAACTGTATGTTCTGTACTGAGCTTCAAGAATGTAACCACAGTGTACCTTACTGGAAAAGAACAGAGTTAACTTGCAGATTCTAAGAAAATAAGTGAATTGTTTACAGTGGTGTTTATCTCAGCTAGAAGACAGAATGTCTCCAGCTAGAAATTCTTTCTATTGTCTGGAAACAGCAATAACTACAGGTTTCAAATGTAAAAGTGTTTAACTGTTTTACGACTTCCAGTTCCAGGCAAACTTCTGAGAGATAAGTATTTCTGACATAGAGTTGCTAAATTTTAAGTTTCTGTTAGCCTGGGAATTGAAGGAAGAGGTGACAAAGAATGATATAATCTGAGATAACCCAGCAGAAATGTTTGATGCTAATTTAAGAGCTATCTCAGAGAGTGAGTCTTTGCATTTTGTATTTGTCTTTGGACCTAGAAACATTCAACCAGCACTTTTGCCTATGTGTTGCTCTGTAAATAAGACTTAGATCATAGTATTTCTCTTGAGTCGCCTGAGGTGATTAATCTATCATCCTTCGAATTGGGACCTGACTTGCTCTCTGTTTTAAGGAAAGGACTGACATTTATTCCTTCAAATGTGGACAATATTGTTGATGCAGTGACTGACCCCAAATTATTTACAAAAGGTATAAATTTAAAATTAACTTTTAATAGTAATGATGCACAAATGAATGTGAATAAGTTTAGGAAATCCAGTACTTTTATCCCAAACAGTTTTCCAGTGCTTAAGGCATTTGAATAAATCTGTGAGAAAGAATTACATGCATTTTATTTAACTAATTATAGGAAACAGTATAATTTGACTATGAATGAACAAAAAGCTTTAACAAGTTTGCAAAATGATGCTAATATAGTAATAAAACAAGTGGATAAAGGTGGTTCCATTTTTATAATTTATTTAGTAGACTATGTTAATAGTATGAGTGAGTTTTTATCTGATGACAATACATTTAAGATGTTGAACATGATTGATACTAAGAAATATGTTGCTGCAGTGAATATGTCTATATATGATCTTCAGATTAATGGCGACATCTCCCTTGAATTGTTTACTTATTTAACTGTTCCAACTCCTAGAGTTCCTGTGTTATGTAGCCTACCTAAGGTCCATAAAAATCTAAATAAACCACCAATGAGACCCATCATTTTCAGAAAAGGCTGGGTAACAGATCCCATCTCATTATACCTTCAGTCAGTTTTAGGCAAGTTTATGATAAAAATAGAGTTATATAAAGGATACTTCAGACTTTTTGATAAAATTATACAATTGTATTAAATATGTGGAGGAATTTGAAGATTATATGGTGACATTGGACATTATCGCTCTTTACAGTCATACCAAATGATTATGGCCTAGAGGCCATAAGAACTTTTTTAAGATGTGAGACAGAGTATTCTGGGAAGGAAACAGAAACTTTTTGCCAACTGCTAGAAGTTGTTTTAACAAATAATATATTCATGTTCAAAGATCAAGTATACTTACAAAAATTAGGCATAGCTATGGGTACATCTATTGCGAATTGCTATGCTAATTGAATACTTAATATATGAGAAAAAGACTGTATTTATAATTTGGATAATCCCCTATATAATAAATTATTATTTTATGTCTGTTTTGTGGACGATGTATTTTTTATATGGCAAGGAAAAGAAGAACAATTTAGAACTTTTGTAGAGTATCTGAATTCATCAACTACTTTTCTGAAGCTTAAAATGAATTATTCGAAGGAAATGATAGATTTCCTAGATGTGAGAATTATTAAAGTAGGACAAAACATATCCACTACTATTTATAAAAAGTGTACAAGCAAATTGGTATGTGCATAAGCATAGTATGCATACCCCACACATATTTTGTGGGGTTGTTAACAGTCAAATGTTAAGGGTGAGTAGATTAAATACCAAAGAACAAGCTTGCACTAATCAAATAGAAGAAATGGTGGAAGAGTTTAAATGAAGGGGATATAGTCAGAGTCTTTTGGAGGATGCTAGGTAGGAAGTATTAGCTAGTAGTATAGATGATAGTAGACCATATTTTGGGAGGAATCAAATGAAGTCAGGTGACAGTAATAGAGTGTACAGTAAACAGGATAAGTTTAGATGTGTCACGAGGTATAATAGAAGGACCCCGGGGTAAAGGAGATAATAGCAAGGAACTGGCATATACTGCAAGCTATGTCAGGTATGGAGAAAATTATTGGTGAGGAACCAAAGTTTACCTATAAGAATAGTAGAAACTTAAAGCAAAGACTATGCTATAAGGAGATGGCTCAGAAATCTTGTAAGAATATAAATATTACGAAGAAGGGCACTTTTCCGTGTCATAATTGTGTCTGTTGTCCATTTATTCTAACAGATAATAGTTTTTCTTATCCCATCACTATGCAGAAATATAGTTTTCATTTATATGCAACATGTAATACAGAAAACATAATATATCTTGCTACTTGTGTTGAATGTAGTGCCTTTTATGTAGGTAAGTCTACAAGGAGGCTAAAGGATCGCATTATAGAACATCGGTCCGATATGAGTAGGCATGTACTCACTAATGCATTAGCCAAACACAAAATGGATATTGGTTTTAATCAGGATTTCCAGTATAGAGTAATGGATGTAATAGGTAAAAATATAAGACGGGGCAATATATGTACTGAAGTTGATATAAAGGAATATGAATGGATACTTAGATTAGCTGCAGATAAGTATCCAGGATCGAATGCCGTCATTAGTCTGAAAACAATTTTAGTGAAGAGACAAATGCAATATAAAAAATTATGTTAACAAAATTTTACTGCCACAATTAAGGGTTGTGGTCATGTGATTTTTATTAGGTATAAAAGTGAATTGTGATTTTGATGTTTTATTGCACTGAAGAAGGGCTAAGCCCAAATGCTTTGCTTTTCATTTTATATTAAATTGTGGTTTAACAGGCATGATCTCACTTTGACAAATCCAAACTGAGTAGGGTCAAGTGTTTGGAGATTACCTATATCTTTGTTGATAAGGTCCATGATGATTTGCTCCATGGCCTTGCAGATAAGTCTAGTCAGGAAAATAGGTCTGTAGTTCCCCAGGGTCAGTGGAAGTACCTCCTTTATGCAAGGGAATAATGGCGGTCATTTTTCATTCAGCTGGGATGAAGCTGGTGCTTAGAATGTGACTGAAAAGAGTACCCAATGGTGTTGCTAATTCTTGGAGGCCATGTAAGATGCAGCCTGGGATGATGTCAGGTCCCATAGGTGCTATGTTTTGGCCTTAGAGAGGGCATTTATAACCTGCTCTTTAGAGATACAAGGTAGGGGACAGGTGGTAGGGATGTCATGGAGTACATGAGGCAGGGATAGGGGAGTGAAGTTTTCACAGAACCTGTTGGCCATCAGGTTAGCTATGTCCACAGGATCAGTATATGTGATATCATTAACTACCAGTGTGGCACATATCTAGGCCATTTTCTTTTAGGATACAGATTAAACTAAAGAGTGCCTTATGGTTATCTTTAGTTGAGGAAGCTCATATGGATTCATAGTTTGCTTTGGAGGACTTCACATGAAGTCTCATTCACTTGTTTAAGCTGAGCAGGGAGTGTTTCCATTTAGGGCTTGCTCCCTCTTACACTTTGATAGCAATTTCTTCCTCTTATTGCAAAGCCTGTTAATGGCAGTTGTCCACCAGGCAGGTTTGCTCTTCCTTGAGGAGCTTGTTTTAGTCCTATCAGGTACAGCAGAGTCAATGCAGTTATACAGGTGTTTGTATAAGGTGTTGCTGTAGAACTTGTCATAGTTGCCAGTTCCATATGAGGAAGGAGGTGCAGTGAAGCTATTTATACCATCCTGTAAGAGGTTATAACCTGATTTGGAGAAGTGTTTTAGTTTAGTTGCTGCTGGGAGGGGGTGGTCAGGTCTGATAGTTACTTTAAATGAGACTGATTTGTTGTCAGATCTCACCAGGGAAGACCTCACAGTTGGGGTGCTACAGTGGTTCCCTATGTTGGTAAGCACCAGATCTAGGATTTTGGCAACTCTTGTGGGGGTGTCAACCTGCTGGTCCAGTGCAATGGAGTTAATAAAGTGGAAGAACCTTTGGGCAAGCGAGTTTGACTTAATAGTAAACTCTCAGTTAACTGAAACTCAAGCAACCAGCAAAAAAAAAAAAAAAAAATCAAAGAAATGCAGTACAATTTTCATGTGTTGCACTTTCTGTTTTGCCCCGCAGAAACATACCTTATGTTTTTAGAGTTTTAGAATTTAAAAAAGGAAGATAGGAATAAATTCCCTCTCTCCCCAACCTAAGAAGAAGTCAAACCAAACAAATAGTATAGGGTACAGTATTAGTCAGGCCTATTTTTAATAATAACTCTCAAGCAACCAGAAAGTACAGTTATCCGGCATTTACCAATCCCCACATGTGCCAGTTAGCTGAGAGCTTACTGTATTTGTTTATTACACAGCCATACTAATCTTTTGTTGCAGTATTGATGTTTTGCTCTTTTCTTATTTATTTGCCTTTTGCATGAATTGTTGGAGGTTCTACTCTCCTCTCTGCTTATCTGCTCCTGCATCTGATCATCCTTGCTGTTGTGTGACTTTGATTTGCACTGCTGACAGTCTGGTAGACGACTATATTGGATATCCGTTGTGTACTACTATGATGGCAGCTCAATTTACTGATCTCCAACACACACCTACCATCAGTCTTATTCATTATGGTATGACATAGTTTGCATCATCTTAGCACTGATATGTGCATTGGTTAATATGTACCATGGCTGGTATGCATCTCTACCCTGTTTGTCACTTTTCCTTCACCTGCATTGCATAGTCTATATGTGTGCTGTCTGTGTACCTTACCTATCTTTTATGTGTATTTCTGACCTTTGTCTGCCATGTCTTGTGATATTTGTTATATGTTTTTACCTGATCTTTTGCACACCTCCTCTTTCTGTGTCTTATCCATTCCTTTTATTCTCAAAGAAAAAGGGGGGTGGGGCATATTCTCACAAAAAAAAAAAAAAGAATGCCCATGTCCCTTTGACTTTCCCTCTGACCTTTCTGTTCCATCATACCTCTAATGTGACGCCTTTCTTCATCCTCCCTTCCACATCTGTTTTTCTATCACCCTATTTCCTTCAGTGTGTGCATTACTTGTGTTCCCCACACATGTCCCACACCCATTGTTAGCTACTGTTAGCTACGGCAAAGTGGACAAGATTGCCCTTTGCCTTATTTAATTATGTTTTATTAGAAATATCATGGTTTACATTGGATTCTGCAAACTAAGATGGGTGCATTTGTATATGTCCATCTACGTATTACAATGATAACCAAACTGTTTAAGGATATTTGTCACTTTTGTGAATGCTATGCCAGGCACAGTAAGAGAAAAACTCAAGGCAGCCAAAGGAGACCACACAAGTTCCACACTCCTGAAAGAAAACGAAAAAGAGGGAGTAGTACGGTAGAAATGAGTGAACTGTAACCTCAAGAAGAAAGAATACATTTCAAGTTTAGCCATTAATGATGCTGGTAACCCCAGACAGTCAGAACACAGTCATAAAAGTACGATCCTGTCAAGGTACATTTAAGTAGACTTAATTGGTCACTAATAATCAGTATGATTGCTATTAGTTTTCTAGAAACTGTACATAGAATGGTAAGGCAAATCTTAACAATTGTCTGCTAACACCTTCCTCTTAGGTAAACTCAAACTTGGTAGATTCAAGATACAAGTTTTATACTTATTTGTGTTGTCAGACTACTTATTTAATTTATTTTGCTTACTGGGATTGTTGCATTGGGTAAAGTTCCATTTCACAGGAAGCCCAAGCAGATAAGCTGCACAACCAAACAATAAATATATTTTTTACCAAGAGAAAGTAGTACACTTTCACGAAGTATAAGCTGTGAGCTCAATCATTGTCATAACTATGTTGGCAAATTACTATCATGCAGATAATCAAACAAAGAAATAAATAATGTAGCTAAGCTGTACATCCCACTTACCTGCTACATACCTTGGTACACACGTAAAAAGTAAAATGCATGAAAAGGAAGTTCTAACTGATTCTTATTTTTGCTTTTGCAACTTAGTTTCAGTTCTGAATGTATACAGCTTAATTTCTCACCACTGATAATATACAATATTTTATTTATTTCATTTTAACCAATATGGTATTTTATAACAATTACTATCATTACTACTAGCATCCGCAGTGGCGCAGTGGTAGCATTGTTGCCTCACAGCAAGAGGTTCTCCCATTCAATTCTCGGCTAGAGTGCGGGGAGTGCCTTCTGTGTGGAGTCTGCATGTCCTCCCCGCGGTTGGGTGGGCGTTCAAAAGACATGCGTAAATGGGCGTGCCTTCGTTGAAGGTTGAACATCGAGCTGGCACCTCAGCGTTCGTGAAAATCTACTGCCAATCATTAGTGGACCTGAGTTCTGCTGTGGCGACCCCTAACCGGGAAAAGCCGAAAGACAGCAACAGCTATTATTACTACTACTGCTGCATGCTGCTGGGGACATTAGCACAGCTGCTTATAATAATTTCAGGATCCAGGGACTTAAATTGGTGACATACAACTAATACAGAGACTGCCTTAAAGAAATATGTGGATGCTGTAGTTGGAGCTGTGGGATCCAGTGGAGACACTAACAAATAGCACTTACAGATGAATGTCTAAGCCAACAGTGGCAGTTGTGTGCTAAATGCAGAAAGGGAAGTAAAGCTGTGGCTATTGTACTCCTGCCCAAAAACGACAATGTTAATCAAGTCTCTTGGAGAAATAGCATATTCTTCTTATTATAGGATTGTGATACCAGCAGCATTGAGAAGCCTATCATGTTATTTATCCAAAGTGGGCAATCAGACTGTGACTTTAGACCATTCATAGAAAGGTGTTTTGCAGTGGTTATTTCCATTCATTTGTTTATGCAATAGACAATGAAAATTGCATTGCTTTGTATTATGCAAATTAAAGCACATATGGATAAAGGGAACTTTTGGGGTTTTGCTTTGTACTGTATGATCTCAAGGAAGCAACATTTAACACTTGAAAATAACAGTGAAATGCATCACTTGGCTTTATAGTACTGAAAATAAACAAGGTAAGTATGGCATTAGAAAGCATGCAGAGGCTATTTGAAAGTTGTTATGCTAACAGAAAACAGAGTTGTGAAGTTTATTTGCTTTATTGTGTATGTCCAATAGAAAATGAATGTAATATTGCTTTTTCCCCAATGGAATGGGAATTATATTTTAAAAGACTGGAACTGTAACATTTTGCTTAGCACATTATGGTGATGGACAAGCTAGGTAAAACATTTTAAAATTATTCAAAAAAGCAACATTTCACATTTTAGTGTTGAAAAAATAAATAAAACAGTACACTTTTTTTCCCTGAGAAAGAAAATGGCAGTTATTCTTCTTCCTGGTTCTTGCTGTAAAGACATGCCGTTTCATTAATACTCATAAGAAATGCATTTTAATTATGTTGCATTAACTATTTCGGCTTAATGCAACAATCCATTTCAGTTATGATCACCTCAGATGAAAGCTCTATTTAAATGTTACTCATTTGTATACTGCTAACAGAAAAGCGAGAATTCATTGTGTATTCAGTGCTCTCTTTTTTTTTGGGGGGGGGGGCTTTTATATTGCCAACAGAGTAAGCTCTGAGGAAAGCCATGTCCTACACTTGGACATGAACACAGTGAGACATTAATGGCTTTACAGTTCCTGGAGGAAAGAGAGGAGCTGGTGTAAAATACATGGATAGGTAAAACTGTGAGTTTTGTTATAAGCAGATAATATTTCTTTGCTCATTACTAACCTCTGATTCTAACTACCCACTGCTGTCTTTCTTCAGTTGTGTTTGCCATTCAATGAGTTAGGTTGCAAAACTGTAGTCGCTGCATATAGTGTGTTTGGCCATGTAGAGTGTTTGCCTTTTACCACATTTGTAAAACTGTGGAGTTAGTATATTTCAGTGAAGGTGGTGAAGTCCCCCCGAAAAACCATATGAGGTACAGTGGGGTTTCTGCCTTCAAAAAATATGTCGTGTTTTGGGTAGTTGTCATTAATTGTTTATGACTGATTAACTATTTCATGGGGTTTTGGAATTGGTCATTCTTCTCTCTTGCAGATTTATGTCATGGGCATGTTATAAATTCTGTAAACTAGTCTGGTAGCTGGACATATAACTTGACAATGTCAAAA
Organism: Protopterus annectens; assembly: GCF_019279795.1. Lineage (NCBI taxonomy): Eukaryota > Metazoa > Chordata > Ceratodontiformes > Protopteridae > Protopterus > Protopterus annectens. The sequence goes on along the minus strand of NC_056730.1, from coordinate 88,183,304 downwards.
GAATTAGGGCCTGGAAGTGATTAGTTTTTTTAAATGGATCTTTACATAATACCAGGGGTATGCAATTGCCCCACTGCCTGCCCCAGGTGGTGGTGAGACTCCTCTAACTTAACAGGCTACTCAGTGCTGTTGCTATCCACAATTACAGAACAGTGGAGAAGAGGCAACACCACCTATATAGTGAAAGTGTCATTTTGTGATAAAGTCATTGCTCTGTCATCAGTCTGACGAAGTGTTTGACTCAGACACACACATATTCTCATACATTTTACTCATTGCCAAATGAGTAACCTGACAACAGGGTGAAAGCGCTTGTGGTGAATTTTTAAAATAAATCTTTGTATTGGCTGACACTTGCTGCTGCCTGGACTGTTTGGTTACCAGTTTATCTTCCGATCCTGCATCTGTTATTACTTTCATTGCCAAATGAGCCAGAGATGAATGTGTATTAGTCAGCATAAGAAATCCTGTATGTTTTAGAAATCTACAGATCATAACTCAACTATTAATTTCAAAACAAAACATAATTCAAAAATATACTTCAGAGCAAAATAAAGACCATAAATAATTTCAGAACAATCTACAAATAAGATATTCAGAGGAAATGTTGGAGCAGTGGCATAGCTTGAGGGTGGGTCAGAGGGGCAGTCCGCCCCTGGTGGCACTTTTTACTTTTGGGAATGTCACATTTAATAGTTTAATTTAAAGGCACTGTTTTCTAAAGGTGTTATTCTTTTAGAACAGTCCTGTAGCTGGTCCGGTCGCATCACATCTGTGTGTGTGTGTGTGTGTGTGTGTGTGTGTGTGTGTGTGTGTGTGTGTGTGTGTGTGTGTGTGTGTGCGTGCACTTGTGTGTGGACATGCGTTGTCACACAGACATCCTGTCTGCCCGCCTATGCAAGCTTAAATACAACCAAGTAAGTTATGGGGGAATTAATGGAATGCAGTGTTTTGCTGCAGAATACAGTGTTTTGCTGCTTCACAAAGTAAAGGAATGCAAATTGCTGGTGGGTGTACCTGCTGCTGGTTTAAGTAAGGGAAGTGGTGTGTGTGTGCTTCAAGTAAGAGAAGACACTGTGTGTATGTGTTTCAAATAAGGGAAGTGGTGTGCGTGTGCTTCAAGTAAGGGAACTGGTATGTTTGCTTCAAGTAAGGGAACTGGTGTGTGTGTGTGTGTGTGTGTGTGTGTGTGTGTGTGTGTGTGTGTGCGTGCGTGTGTGTGTGTGTGTGTGTGTGTGTGTGTGTGTGTGTGTGTGTGTGTGTGTGTGTGCTTCAAGTAAGGGAAGTGGTGTGTGTGTGTGTGTGTGTGTGTGTGTGTGTGTGTGTGTGTGTGTGTGTGTGTGTGTGTGTGTGTGTGTGTGTGTGTGTGTGTGTGTGTGTACTTCAAGTAAATGAAGTGGTGTGTGTGTGCTTCAAGTTAGGGATGTGGTGTGTTTGCTTCAAGTAAGGGAAGTGGTGTGTGTCTGTGCTTCAAATAAGGAAGTGTTGTGTCTGTGTTTCAAATAAGGGAAGTGGTGTGCATGTGTGCTTCAAGTAAGGGAAGTGGTGTGTGTGTGTGTGTGTGTGTGTGTGTGTGTGTGTGTGTGTGTGTGTGTGTGTGTGTGTGTGTGTGTAAAATGCCCTGGTTTGGTATACCTGGTGGTTAGTGTTACTCAGACTCAAACCCTGTACCACAGGTACAAGAAACAAGAGTGTGAATTCTCTACCCATACCACAACTTGTGATTCAAGGAGTTGAGTCCATAGCGCTCAGCTGTCCATATTTTCACAGAATGTTTGGAATGTTTGGCTCATACTTTTGGTCTGTTCCTCTTAAAATGTGTGATTTTCTGGCAAAGCAGCGAGAACTGAATTAATTAAATAATGATAGCCATTTAAGTTTCAGTATTCCTGTCTTTCAGAAGTCTCATGGTAACACAACACATTTTATCCTAGTAACATTCTAGGATTGTACAAGCAATGTTTAAAATGGGTCCCTGATTTTAGGATTTGTCCCTCCCCAATAAATGTTGGCTTTTTCCAGATTTCTTGTGCTGCAAAGTTGAGAGATATAGTTGAGTGTCACGTGGATTTTACAAGGAGCTGAGAGCTTCAGGGGAAGAAGTTTAGTGCTGCTTATGTCAAATCTGTTTGCATTGTTAGTAGCATAACAAGTAGTATACTTGTTTTTGTTACAGAAGGCTGTGGGCTCTACTCCCACAGTATGTAGATGGATTGCTGATACTGCACTGTGTTGCACTTTAAAGGGGTGGATGCAACAGTCCTGAGAATGTCCTCTTTTGGAGGAGATACCTAGTAGCTATGAACCTGTTATCAGTTTGACATCCATTCTCTATTGCAATATTACTAGCTTATAATTTTTGTAATTTAATATCTGCAATTTATTCTTCAAGGGCAACAGGTACTTTATTTGTAGATGAAACAATGAAATGTAATGTTGTTTGCTAGCAGCAACCTCTTTATTAGTTGCAGATCTTCTTTAATGTGAAATTATTTAGATGACTTTTACTTCTGCAGAGATTGTACATATTTACTGATATTGATGGATTGTAATGACAAATGTTTGAGTAGACTTTTATGATAAGAATATTCTGAATTGGGCAGTTTTGTCATTATTGGTTTATATATTTTGTATTGCTTACTGGCAAAATGTTCAAAACAAATTTAAAACACGCTCTAACAAGTGTGCTGTATTATACAAGGAATATAATTTAATACAATCAGAAAGGTGAAGCAAAGAACACATGTATGTTTGCATGGTCCTAAATATGCATGCAAGGGGCCTATCATTTAAAAACAGCCCAAAGGTAAACTTTATCCGCCACTGGCCAGATGCATTTTCTTTGAATGTGGGTTTCAAAGCTGTTTCAATAAATGTAGTTTCAAGGTCAGAGAAGTTTTAATGCTAAGTCTCTTTTCATCATGAGAGTGTATTGCTTTGTTTACCAGATGTCTATCAGTGTTTGTGTTACAAAATTTAAAATAAAAGTTTTAAATGAAATCTAAATAATTGTAGTAGAAGTAAAGCATAAAGCAGTATGCACATTACAGTGTTTATGGTAAATGGGGAGAAATAGGCAAGTAATGGGACACCGGAATGTCTGCAGGGGGAGGGCTGTGTATGGGGTGCCCCATTTGACCATGATTTTATAAGAGGGGGAGGGGCAGCAAGTTCAAGGACAGCCCCAGGTGGCAGAAACTCTAGCTATGCCACTGTGTTGGAGTTTTTCTATACAGCAGCATTGCTCTCATATTCAATAATACTAGTAGAAGGCAGGGATAACAAAGAATGGACAAATCACAGCAATGAAAAAGTACAGGCAGCGTGCTATCAGCAGGTATCTCAATGTGTATGTTAAGCAGAAGTCATGCTTATCCATCAGGCAAATCATTTTTTTAATCCATTCAATGACGCTTTGGCATGTTCAAAATAATTAATGAAAAACAGATACTAGGTGTCACCCTAAGATATGCACCAGTCTGTTTAAGCCTGAACAGAGTTTGTTTTCCAGCTGTAGGTATATTTTGAATCCACTCCAGGCAAAACAGATGATTTTTGTACCTACCACTGGTATCACTGAATGTTAGTTGGTATCTAAGGGGGTGTACATAGAAATACTCATGCCATAAGGTAAGAAATAAAATTCTGTGTTTATCTATAGAATTAAAAGTTATATTAATATTGTTCAGTGCAGGGAAGGAATGCATTTGAACACCCCCAAAACAGGAGAGGTGTGATTCTGTGGATGCATTTATTCTAGCAACCTGACGAATACTCAGCTTCGCAGTTTGGAAATGGAGGACAGCTGCATACTTGAGCTTTGTGTCACAATGCACATTTTTGGGTTTGTTCTTATTCTTTTGCTTTGCTTCCCTTTGTGTTACATGCCTAGAACATGAAAGATACATCTCAGGAGGATTCAGTGATTATAAAGAAAAAATGGATTTTTCCTCACTGCTTTACCTAACTGCTTCTGAAAATCTCTTGCCTCACCACAGGGGGAGGGCTATTCAATCTCAGGAAGAAGTCATGGAATAGATTTTAAAAGGACAGTAGTATATGATATCAGGTAATGGTATGGCTAAAATATTTACTTTTGCATGTACAGCTCAATTAATTTTCAAAGCGCCTTTCCTTTGGACTTTAAATTCTAAGGGGAAACTTGTCTTCATTTCTTGAATGCTTGAATATAAACATAAAAAGGAGACTGTGACTTTGATGTCTTAAATTAGATGCATGCACCCTTGTTCCCTTACTAAGCTAAAGGAAGGTAAAAATAACTGTTTATTCAAACATGCAGCTGAGACAAAACCCACTTTCTTCTCACCTTTGCCCCTTCAGCCTTGACAGTTCTAGACATAAAAAATCACTACTTTTTTCCAATACCCTGGATATTTCTGCAAAAGGGAATTCACAGACTTTTAAATGCAAACAGTGCCATTTCAGTTTAATGAACATATGCCTGCTGAAACAATTTTTAGATTTAAGACACTTATTGATGCTGTTTTACACTAACATGTCTCTAGAGTCCTAAGTATTCATAAACAGCCAGAACAAGGGAAATTCATTTCTTCTGTCTGAGACACTCACCTTAATGAGTATTTATTTGGGTGAATGAGTGTTTGCGTAATTGAACAATTCACAGGCCAGATATAATTGAGCATTACAATATGTTATGTCACAAAATTACAAATGGGACCCATTAGTTGTAGATTTTGCTTACTTTATGCTATTTTTAATATATTCAAATGCTCATTATCACAACACCTCTGGTATGGTTTCCAGTGAACATCTTAAAGCTCAGTCCTTTTGTAGTAATGCTGGAAATATGAATGCTTGAAAAGGTGTGTGAAGAAAAAATCCATGCAATCAGAAAAAGAGTTTTGTAGTCCTCTGGGCAAATACCGTAGTTTTCCTGTCCTGTGACAGCATTGCTTTAGGATCATGATCCTACATTGTTGTCTAATATATACTTGTTCATATAAGCTGACACAACACACACACACACACACACACACACACACACACACACACACACACACACACACACACACACACACACACACACACACACACACACACACACACACACACACACACACACACACATTCACACAAATAAGTAAAAAAAAATGAATATGTGCACTGGGTGTTGATAGTAACCATGTAAAACTAGCAAAAGTCACATAAACATAGGACATGGACTTGATCATTAATACACTAACAGGATTGTGGTGGGAAACATTTCTGTAGCCTTTTTATAAAATATGGGGACTCAGGCATGTCAACACAAGATAGTGATAGTATGCACCCCAGGCATATATAAGAATATTATGAATAATCAAGCAACACGAATATCAAGACTATGTACAGAGGAACCTACTTATAGGAAAGAATGTGCCTCATTAGCAAGACATTTACAACAACGGGGCTATAAAGGAAAAGATCTTTGTAATAATGAAGATATTGCTAGCATAAGAGATAATAAGGGATGTCCCTATTATCAGAATACTATAACTGGAACTACTTTACCATATAACAGGAAAGGAACTATGACACATGAGCTTAGGTGTACTCTGACATATAGCACAGATAATGCCCAGATATGTGAAGTGGTGAAGAAATATTGGCCGGTCCTTATGGAAGACACTAAAATACAGAACATAGTGGGAGATCAGCCAAAATGCACATTCAAAAATAGGAAGAATTTAAAAAGTTTTCTATGTAATAAAGGAGGACCGACTAGTACTAAACCTCCCCATGCCATGGGCACTAAGAAATGTGGATGAAGCAAGGCTCGTAAATATATTAACACTGAACCTAATTTCATCCATCCTGTATCAGGCCAACATTTTAATTTTAAAGTCTCAGCCACATGCACCTCACAACATCTGGTCTACATTGCAACCTGTAAGGACTGTACAGCGTTTTATATTGGAAAAACGAACCAGCTATTTAAAGAACATATTCTAAGGCTGTGGCCAATTCCATGTAACAAGGCTGTGACCAGTCCCATGTAACAAGGCTGTGACCAATCCCATCTAACAAGGCTGTGACCAATTCCATGTAACAAGGCTGTGACCAATTCCATGTAACAAGGCTGCAACCAATTCCATGTAACAAGGCTGTGACCAATTCCATGTAACTAGGCTGTGACCATTTCTGAGGGTTTTTCCCTTCTTCTTCTTTCCTCTTTCCCTCCAGTTCTTAGTACTAACTCTGAGCATTCTGTAAAATCAGTGTAAGTGAGAGGTATGAGGTGAATACGCTCCATGGACACCTGCCCCGACAACCGTCAGCACAGTAATGTTTTTTTAATATACCTCCAACACACTCTATTTTTTTTCAGATCCATTTATAAAATACATAGGTAGATGAGTTCCATAAGGAATGAAACAGTGATAATGACGTGAGAGGGTTAAACAAGAATGACAGCACCATCAGTAGGTACCTACTAGACTAACTGCCTTTGTGAGTGAAAGTCTAGCCAATCTCTTCGTGTGAGAGGAAAACTCTTCACTTTGTGCTTGCAAAGACTTTAACTCTCCAGTACAAACTTAGCAAGTTGATTGAGTAACAGGTTTTGCACAGTATGAATTTTCTTAAAGCTATAAACTCTCCGACTCCGAATACCGGGGATTGTATTCTGACTCCCTCCCCCTCAATTTGCCAGTAATTAGGCAGAAAACTTCAATTTAAGAAGGAACATATTATGGAAAACACCTGAATATTCTTTTTGCATCAACAGTGTTTTAAGAAATATGTTTAAACGTATATAGTAAACTGACAGAAGGGACAGAGGACAATCTTACCTGTAGACAGGACTCTGTTCTGTTAATCATACCCACCCCCTTTCCGTTGACAGTTAGCTTGCGTTTCAGCAACATAAATAGTCAGCAACTAAAGACAAATAGGGGACAATGAAGTTCGTTATGCAAAATAAAATACTAAGCAATCCAAGTCTATTATTAAATCTAATAAAACAGATAATAAGCATGGCTTTTCTACTGAAACGTAGATCGGACCCAGCTTCATAGGATGACAATTATGTAGATTGGACAAGAAGTGCACACACACCAAATCAATTGTGACAGGTGGAAGAGAGGTATGGTAAAATCCTTGTGGTAGAGTTAAGTACTATGGAACGCTATCAACACTGAAAGAAGGTATGTCAAAAGGAAACAAGATGCAAAATCTGAACCTTCCCCCCAATTAAGAGCTATGTTTTTTTTTGTATATAATATAACCTCTTAAAACTTTTTTTTTATTATACACCTAAAAAGAACCATCACAAATAATGACACCACATGAGCCTCAAACCACCCCCCACCATCCAGAAACAGCATGCCAACACAAATCCCATCAGCCCCCGCAATCCACCCTGCTACAGACCCATGGCATCACTGGAAAATGACAGAGCCAAACATGAGCCATCACGCGAGGAAAGCACTACAACCCCCCTCCCCTCATGACCCACAGGTAAGGATCAACTGTGCACCTTATATCGGAAGCTAAACATACAACCATTATCCCACTCACTTCCTGACAGGAAAACTGTCATTAATTGCCAGCTCCCAATACAGAAAACCTGCTCCCAGTGGGTGACTGCTCAGAGCAGCAAACCCCCCACTACACTGCTTTGACCCCTTGATTTCTGCCATGAGGGGCAGAGTAAAACCAGAATACCAACACTGAAAAATAACACCAGCATCACTGGGCAACATCTGAAAGAGCAGCCACATGGCAACCAGGAAAACTGCTCTCAATGAACCTCCATTACCAGAGAATGCGTCTCTCTACAGGGAATCTGATTACAAAAGAGACCCTCAGTCAATCTTGTGATTCTGCATAAAAATCAGTCCATAGCTCAACCATGCCCTCTCCAACAGTAACCACAAGCAACCAGCCCCAACAGACAGCCAAGCTCTGGCACTAGTCCAAAAAAAAAAAAAAAAAACTAATTTGTATTTTCCTGTACAGACCACCTGTCTCCTACAACCAAAACCCACCAGTAGCCCAAGGCCTATCTGTTCCACAAAAATACCTACAGGTCGTCTCGAACGTACACTTGCCTTAGCAAGTTCATGCCAAAATGTGATTCTCTACCCAGTTACTCTTGTTTAAACCCCTTAAGTTCTTCCTTACCATTACTTCATTTCCTCCTTATTATCCCTCATTCCCATTTAACCCTTTCATCACCCCTACCCTGTTAACTCCCACTAATCTATTTATCTAACCCCCCCCCCCCTGAAGATGTCCCTGGACAAATTGGTTTGTTACTAAACCTCATTTATCATGGCTTAGCTGTGAAGTGGTTTGTCACTGTTTCATGGTCACTGTAATGTAATTTATCAAAGTAGGACATATCTTATATATTTATAAGCACTCTTTTATCCATGAATGTGAGATGCTGTCAAATGTTTTTTCTGTAGTCTGTCCATGCCATATATAGATTATTTCCCTTTTTACAATTCTCCATTATGACTTTATTTACAACAAATTATCCTTTGTTCCATATAATTTTCTTTTGTTACCTTTTTGTTCTACTGCCATGATTGAGTTTTCTTCTAAAACTCTGTCGTCATAAATTCCAGTGTACAGTTTATACATTGTCGGAAGGCAAGTTATTGGTCTATAGTTTTTAGGATATCTTGCAGGTAAACTCTTAAGGACGAGTACCATTTCTTCTGTTGTTAATCAAGTTGGCATCTGTTTGGATGCACATATAAACAGTACTTAGTCGTGGCTAAATCCTTATGTAAAGAGGTTAATAGTTTTAGCCAGAAGTTAGATACTGTATCTGGGCCTGGAGTTTTCCATTGAGGAGCTTGAGGAGCGTTTCTTAATTTTGTTTGAATTTCTCTGACTGTTACTTAATCCCATTTCATATCCTGTACATTTGAACTTCTTATTCTTTCTTTTACTTTATCTATCCATTCAGCATATTTGTTATGTCCCACAGGATCCTCATAGATACTTCTCCAAAATATGTCTATTTCTTCTTCTTTTTGGTGATGTTTCTATTCTTTTTGCCTTGTTATCCAATTCATTATATAACCTTTTTGGGTCATCAATGAATTACTTGTTGTGTACTTTTTTTTTATATTTATCTGCATTTATTCTAAGTTTTACTGCCTGTGTTGATATCTTTAGTTTATTATTTGTAATAGTGTATGATAGATCCTGCTCTGTTCTGATACTGTGCATTGATTTTATCGCATCTATCATTCTAAGTATTTTTGTAGATCTTTTCCCTCTTCTGTCCTCTTCTAACAGTGACACTTTTTGTCTTAATTGTTTTATAGTTTTCTCTGTTCAATACTTCCATGATGGCATTTGATTTCTCACCTTCCTTTCACTTACTGCCCTGTGGTAAGACTTTATCTGTTATTAATTTAACTGCACAGTAATATATCCTTTTTACTTTTGTTTGTTTTATTAGACTTCTATCATGTTGAGTCTTATTGACTTTCTGCATTCTGTTCCTTTCATTGACCTTAATATGTCTTTCCATCTCTATTCAATCAAGCAGCTCTTTCCTCAGATCACTTTCTTCTGAACTGTAGGTACTTTCTTTGTTCTCTATTTCCTGCATCATTCTACAGAAAGTCCCAGAACATCTTCCTGTGCTATTAAAACCAAAAAAAACAAGTCAAACTGGAGCCGAATAAAAGAGATTTAATGTAAGCGCTTTCGGAACAGACAATACTCTTCCTTCATCAGACCCGTCTGATGAAGGAAGAGTATTGTCTGTTCCGAAAGCGCTTACATTAAATCTTTTTTATTCGGCTCCAGTTTGACTTGGTTTTTTTGGTTTTACTAGTTTGTGAAGTTTTTTCGATCTTCCTGTGCTATATTCTCTTCAGGGTCATCCTGTGTCATCTGTTCCTCTTTTATATGGGAACTCACTGGCCTGTCACTCCACAGCATTGACTTTGTCAGAGTTACCACAGTTTCCTTTTCCTTCCTTGCTGTGCAAATCAAACTTAACTTTTGTACTGGTTTCTTACTGAAGACTCCAACAATTCTTCATATAACAACTGATGAAATACTTCCTGCTCCACTAATTTCTCCTTAATTTGGGGATTCATTATTCCATTATGGTGTCATATTGTCAGAGCTTGATTTTCCACACTAAATCCTTCTCTTTGCAGGTAATCCATAGCTTCAGTTTCTATTTCTTTAACTTCTCCATTACTTGTCCTCTTTTCTACTTTATTTGTTTTCTTATTTCTTTGTATTGAAAAATTTTCCATATCCTGATGTATTTGCCTATATTTCTCTTCAAATATATTTGGTGGTGCTTTTTGTATTGATTGGTTTTGTTTTCTCCTTTCCATAAATATTGCATCATATTAAATCTCTTTTTCTTTCCCATGTCCATATTTCTTTTTTAGATGTCTTTCACTTTTCCTGTTTCATCTTACTTGGGGGACTCACTGTTCCTTCATGCTGTGACACAACCTGTCTGAGACTTTCTACACTAAATCCTTCACTTTGCAGGTAATCCATATCTTCAGTATCTATTTCTTTAACTTCTCTATTACTAATCCTCTTCTTTATGTCCCCCCTTTGTGATCTTATTTTTTGTATAGTGAAATTTTCCATATCTGGGTGTCTTTGCCTGTATTACTCTTCAATTATCATCAGAGATACTTTTATATATTTATTAATGTGGCTGTCTCCTTTGCATAAATATTGCACCGTATCAGATCTCTCTTTCTTTCCCATGCCTGTATTTCTTTTTTATACCTTTCAAAATCTCTAGATTTTGTTATATTTTCACATTTCGGTTGCTTCCTTTTACAAATGGCCCAAGGTTTCTTGGTCTAAATAATGTTTTCCATGCATCTGTTGTATTAATGAAAAAAATCTGCATTTGAAGCTTTTGACAGGTTTTCTTGTGCAAGTATTTTTTTCTTCCTCTAATTCTTCTCTTAATCTTTTTGTATAGCTTCTGTCCAAAAAACTCTCAGCTTCTTGTGTAATAGTAACAATACATAATTTCTTTTTTCTCTTCAGTAATCCTCTCTATCATCTCTATAACTTTTTCCTGGCCTGTCAGATTGTGTTTTTTTGTGGACTACTACTTCCTTCTACAACTGCGGGGAGGGGGCACCCTCCCCCCTGAGCCTGACCTCTGTAATTTTTTTCAGTCCTGGCACCAGTGTGCCTTCCAGGTTTGGATACTTTTATTATCCTGGGACTTGTGCACCCAGCTGTCTTTTTTATTTTTTAACCTAATTCTGTCCTTGATAAATGCCATATAAAATACAATATTTATATCAGTGTTGTTTGGTGAGATTTTGTAAAAACATGGTCCACGTCATGTAGGTACTCACCAAGACTTAAGGATGAATTCATTTCCAGCAATACTACTCTTCTTTACTTGCTGATGTTATCATCTTTCCATTCAGACCTTTTTACTACTAGGTAGAGGTATCCAAAGTTTGCAAAATCACATATTTGGTTGCACCAGTGTTTAACTCTATTTACACAGATGGTAACAAAACTGCTGCCTCAGTGGAAGTGGAAGTTAACATATTATATACAATTACACAAGGGCTCTCAAGTGATACAGCTGCCCTCAATATGAGGTCAGTAGTATGGATATAATGTTCCTCTTCTGCAGGAATGGGGGGTAACAATGCATTGTACTTTTTAAAGGTGGCTCCCTGAAACATCAGTAGAAGTGATAGTTTGTTCTTTACTCTTTACATGCATCTAGCTTTTGCAGACCCAGTACTTTTTATCATTTTAAACTTTCTTCAGGCTGTACACATAACCATCCACAATGATAATATTGTGTACTTTCTGTGATTTAATGGTGTCATGCATAGGCCTAATGCTGCCTAACGAGAAGTTTGACTTGCTAGATACTGCCATATTAGCACGTAACATACATAAAGCAACTCAAAACAATGTCCATAAACACCACTGTTGACATTAAGAGCTTCCAATATTGTGTTTAACATTTACATATTTAGATTTTTTTATACAGTATTACATATCTATTGACATTATAACACTTTGATGTAATGTAGGTGAACCACATATTGATATATAGTATTATCCATAAACAATGCATGTAGTTGTGTAGGGCACACATTATGGAACACATTAGGTGCCAGAGCCCTACGCAGCTCACCAAGGGGGGTCCAGATGCCATGGAGTATAGACATACACTACTGAGTACCTGGAGGAGTTGAGGATTGCAGTGGGTCTGAAAATTATGTGCCTTATCAGTCTCAACAATTCAATAATGCATGGACTGTATTATACAACCTGAAGGGGGGACAAAATGTACAGGTGTCCAAATGAAAATTACCACCCTCCAAATGATGGAGAAAGGACACTGTTGTTTGTTGGACAGTGACATTATACAAAGTAAACTGATGCTGAGCAAGAACTCAGCAGAATATTTGTAAAATGTCATATGAAAATTAAAAAAAGACAGGCTCATATCACCCAGTGGATAGCCAGCTGTCTCAGAGGCCACAGAAAGTTAGAACTGGGGATTCCACCTCTGCAAAGAGGCCAGTCACAAATGTAGTCCCTCAGCGATCAGTCCTAGGACTGTTTCTTTTTGGCATTTACTTCTCTGAAGTCAAAGCAAATGTCAAGGACCTCTGGATGACTAAATTTGCAGATGATTGCAAATTAGGAAGTCATAGAATCCCTTTCAAACAGTAATATTCGCCAGGAACAACTGAGACAAACATTGTGCCAGAGCCATAAACCAAAACTAAATGTCAAGAAATTCATAATAGTATCCTTCAGGAAGTCATCCACCCCTGGTAACTATAATATTGACAAAAATCCCCTAATAATTGTTCCAGTAGTCAAGGACTTACGGACACACATAGACAGTGTAGTCTTTGACCCTCACATGTCTACAGTAGTAAGGAAATCATTCTATTTTTTGCAACTTATAAACAACGGTATGACATCTATGTCCAAGGAGGTCATTGTTTCATTGTATTCAGCATTCATTAGACCTACCCTTCAGTACAATGCCCCCTTTGGTATGCACCTAACCCAGGCACAGAGGTTCCTCACTAAAATAGTACATGGAATAAGTAACATGTCCTATGCAGACCACCTCAAAGCTCTATCCCTGTATTCTGTCTACTATGGGCTATTGAAGTGATATCTATGCTTGGCATAAAAGGCATTATCAGACCCCACTCTGATGGACCTCACAGATGTCCGCAAAACAAACAGCACGAGGATCACCCATTCTAAAGAGTTAAATTTTATGTGTGACATACGTTGCACCTGTTGAAGAGGTAGGCATGCATCCCAGAGACTCTCTACCCATGTGAAGCAGAGTTTCTCATTAACCTAATTCAAATGTAACTTGGACCGTTGGGTGGGCACCTATATCTCTAACTGACACAGAAGCTCAATAAATGTTTCATCTCCCAAGCCCATGCTTACACTTATCAAGAGTACCAGAACTTGTCAGAGATTTGGAATGCATGGCTAGGCTTAAAAGGGCCCTTTTATTCATTAGACTGGTACACACTTATGAACTTATATAGCAGCACAGATGCTGCACGTGCAAACACTGTGCAGCAAACACACCTGCTATCCCTTTCACATCAGTTACAACTGGAATTACCTAATAACAGAGCAGCATGCATGACTAGAACTCCCAATGTAAATATATTATAATTTCCTGTACACCACATTAATGGCCAGATTGCTATAAATGTTCTTGAATTGCACTTTAAATGACAGAAGAGCACTGGAAAGTCTACAGTCACATTTGTCACTGTCCTATGCCACTTGTCATTAGTTGTCTCAAGACCATCATGCAGCATATCATGAAGCTAACTAGTGGTATTAGCACATAGTTCTGCATTGGCTATAAAGGGTATCAGCCACAGGGTTCTACAGGAGTCCCATCCTGGGCGATCTGGAAATGATACATTGAAATATGCGTTAGTATCCTGCATAAAATGACAACATGAAATTCTTCTACAGATAACTCCCTGGAAGATTCTCTTACTGCAAATATACACACTCCTATATTGTGAAAGGTTCCCTATCAATTAATTTAACACACTATTCCATGAACACCGCTTTGTCAAGCCCAATTAAACAAAATCTTATTCTGTTTAACGATCATTTTATAGAAGATTTTCCCAGGGGGGAAAAAAACAGTAAGGCATTAGTGAGGATTTGCCCATTTTCCCACTGTAGTGCAATCTCAGAGTTGGGATATTTAGTTAGGGGGGTGTGGGGGTTGTAACCCCCTAACAGGTTGGGTTTTAAATAGTGCTGTTTTGTTGCAGTCACTGGGTTGGCCAAGTGGTTGTTTACCCTGGGAAAGTATTTTATTTAAACAATTGTTTGACAGATTAAGTTTCATTTAATTGGGTTCAGCAGGAGGTGTTTGCAGAATAGTGTGTTTAATTAACTGATATAGACCCACTGTGAAACCCTCATGGAAGTTCCTGGTGTTGTCAGGAGATATCCAACTGCTTAGTATGCGCAAATCATGAAACATGCACAATGTAAGCATCTCAACAGAAGCCACAACACTAATACAGTGGTTTACACTGTGGGAGCAAAGGCATCATACCAGTCTCCATTACACAAACTGTCATCCATGAAACAGTGACACTCAAGGGCCATAACTATATTACCCTTTGCAACCATATGTAATAGCAGCATGTCCCTTCTCCTCTAGAATGCCTATAGATCGATTCCCAGCATTACAGCAATTAGAATGCAGCTACAATGAATGCTATTTTGTAAAGATATTGAGTGGCATTCAGCTGCACTGCACCTCAGTGATATCTTTACACAACTGACTGAATGTGTAATACTTCAATCACATATATGCCTTGTAGCTGTAAATGTGCATTTAGAGAGGTGTACTATAAATTTTTTTGAATCACATTACAGGCAATGCACACACAGCTCCATTAAGGAACTGTGCACTATACTTTTGAATACGTAGTATTTGTAGTTTCCTAGATTCATAGATATTGCAAGGCCACTGAATGTTATGACCATTCACGCCTTGCTAGAACCCTTTATCAGGCCATACCTCCTTTCTAAAGAGGTCCATAACAGTCAGTCCTGGAGTAAATTTGTGGATGTCCATCCAGTCATCTTCTTTATGTTCAAATAAAGATAGTGAGTTCAGCTGCATAACATGAAGGCAAAGTACAGAAGTTTGGGAGCCCCCCTGTGTTAAAAACCTGTCCTTCATCCATATTTTATTTATCTTTTTTGAAGATTTAGATCCCTGGTTCAAGTACACTAGTGGAAATCTTCAATTTACAGGGAAAGAGGAGGTTCAAGATAATTGGGTCTCTAATAGAGCAATAAGCAAGACAGAGCTCTCCCCTTAAAAGTCTGTAAGACTCTAAATAAAGGGACCAAACTTCCAGCCTCACATTGTAGTTCCCAGATTTTAGTCCTGTGATTTTTCTGGTCAGGAATCTTTGGAGTCTTTCAAAGTGCTTGAAATGTTTAGGGAGATACATCCCAAAAGGGACATTGCACTTGATAGTTGGCCTGATCAGTGTTGAGTATAATGGAGTGATTACCTCTTTAGACTTGTATGATATTCCTTTGTTAATTAGCCTGGATAAAGCTAAGTATTTCCTGGCAACCATTGTCACTTGATGATCAACCATGAGCGAGATGTCAAACCAAGAACCTAGGTCCTTCAGAACACTTTCATTTTGAAGTTATATGTTGTCAATGCAGTACGATTAGGAAAGAGTTTGTCTATCAAAAGTGATGATATTATCCTTTTATCATTTAGTTTACACTCAAATTTAGTACCTAGAGATTTATAGGTAGAGTTCATTCTGGAGAATTTGGGTGTCATAGGTTGACATAATAACAACTCACAGTTTGCAGGTGTCTATGGACTTTGTTTACTAGATGTCTTGGATCTCTGCTTGAGATCTGATGCAAATGCCAGAAAAGGAGAGGTCTCAGCACTGAGCTCTGGGAGACACCACTGGTCATTTTCATTCTTTTTAATGAGGCACCTGAAATTCATACAGCATAGGTTCTGTCTTTCAGCCAGTTTGCAATCCATTTCAACACATCTGGGTAGATTTTTAAAGTAGCATCTTTTACATGATGCCAGCATGAAGAATCATGGCAAAGACCTTGGCTAGGGCAAAATACACCATTTGCAGTGCATTGCTCCCAATCTGCAGCCTCCATAACCCTTTCAAGGAAGTTTACTAGATTAAAAAGGCAGGACTTACCCTTCACAATGCAAAACTCTTGTGGTTCAACTTTAACAATATTTTTGATATCACAGTTTATGAGATTGGTTATAATACATTCCATGGCCTTACAAAAGAGGCCTATAAGATTGACAGAGCTGTATGTACCCAGTTTGTTTCTAAGGCCACTTCTATGGAAGGGTATCACCACTGTGGTACACCACTCATCAAGGACGAAACCAGGTTAAACAGTTTGTGGAGTGTGTCTGCAGTGTCTGCAAGGGCATGTTCAACACTATTAATTAAAAGATTATGTATATTGTCAGGTAACAAGGAGGATGCATTTTGGTGTTGGTGAACACTTTCTGTAAACAACCCTTATAGAAAATTGGGAGTAAAATTGATTTATGTATTTCAGGGTTAAGAATAAAAGGTTCTGGGATGAAGTTGACACTGGATTCATTTACAAGGATATTGGCAATATTTGTTCAGTCAGAATAGGATGTACCATTATGACTATGTTATGAAAAATGGAGGGTAATTTTTGTTTAGTTTTCTAACATACCTAAAGAAGCATTTACAATTACCTTTGGCTTTAGAGGACAGTTTAGGACCATAGGCTCCTTTAGTGGACCTAATAGTGCTCTTCACTTTTTTTATAATACTTTTGATATTATCCTTAAGAAGAGGGGTTGTGTATCTTCTAAATAATGTAAGGAGTTTTTTTTTTGTTTAATTTATGGTGGTGGTCCCCCAGTGTGTGTGTGTGACTGGATTTCCTGCAAGACTTAGTTCTGTCAGGGAATGCTATGTCTATACATTTTTCTAAATGTGTGTACAATTCCTTAGTGCTGTATTAAGGCCAGGGGAGGTGCATTCATAAATAAATTTTGCTATTTCATCACAGAGTAGGTCGAGTTTGGCATATTGGCACTCCTTGAATTGAATTTGTTGACGGAGGTTTTGGAAGATTAAAGGTGACGGTCATAGGTTTATAGACAGATTTCACTGGGGAAGGAGGTACAAGAAGAGTAGTTTAAGAGGCAGCCTTTTTTGGAAGAAGATTGTCAAAAATACTGTGTTCTTTAGTTGTTTATTTATCAACTGTTCAAGGGAATTTTTGTATATTAAGTCTACAAATTTTGGGGTCTATCTTACAGTGTAAATATAATTGTCACAGTTTTTGAAGGATAGTTAAACTCACCCAAAATAAAGTATTTTTTGCTAATAAGGAGATCATTTGGAATACTGTGGGATCTTGCATGATAATCGGGGACAAAGAATGTGCTCTATAACAAGCTACACATGGTTAATTATTAACATCTAGAGTGATCTGTAGTAGAATTAGTTCAATTTGTGCAGACTTGAGGATCTGCCTGGAAGTAATATGTTAATTTACAAATATGGACATTCCACCACAGTTGCCATTGGATCTGAAGGCATGAAATACACAAAACCCTAGTGTATAGGGAGTATTCTCTAATATTCTCTTCATATTTATACGTTACAGTATTTAAATGTATTTAAATAGCTTAACTCATTCACTCCAGTGGAGCTCAGGAATTTTGCACTGTAACTTCCAATGGGCAGAGCTTAAGCCTTTTGACAGAATCAAATTATGTCCTCACATTTCAAACACACATTCATATCTATGGAACCATAGGAGTTATGAAAGAAGCGCACATGGCAAACTATTCAGCACAAACTATTTTTACAATGACAGTATTCTTTAGGGTCTAGGTCTTAAACCAAATTTTATAAGTCACAGTAAATATAGCAACTGTTATGTTTGTAATATTTTGTAAACAGCTTACAATATCTCAGCAACCACTCAAGGTAGACACATACTGTCAGCAGCATTTTATTCAACTAGCCAAGAACTTTCGTATGAGGTTAAGGAGGTCTGTTTGTGTTACTTGGTTGTTGATTTATGTAGAAACATGTTAAAATGATATCTATATAAATTAATATATTTTAAATAACAGTTGATATCTCTTTACCTGCACTAGACAGAGGTAAAATATTAATGCAGTTGAGTTTGCCATTGTGTAATCTTTAAGATGAAATATTTTAAAACCATGTACATAGCATGGTTTTGGAATTATTGATGCAAATGTGAACAATTAATGTATGACTCCTACAGGTGTCAGTAGGAGGTAAATGCAGATGCACTTGGAGGCGTCACCCAGATGTAATGAGTTAAGGTAAAAACTTCACAGAGTGAAACTTAATGTTGTTCCTGATAACAGCTAACAAAAAGAAGAATGAGGGAATCGTGTGATCAAGTTATCGTCAGGGGTGACTAGCAAGAGATGCAATGGATTTAAGAACACAAGAACAAGGTGGGATTGAACATTCTTTGAACGTTAGCTCTGGTGCTGATTAGACTGGAAGTGCCACAAAGCAAACACAAGTCCTTTACTACTCTGACAGTTATTCCCCTCATAAGAAAGAAACTGAGGTTTAATACTAACAGTCAGACCTCTTAAATAGCAAAATGCAGTGTAGCTATTTATTGGAATTACTAATATAAGAATGAAGAACTTACTTAAAATAGAAACAGGCTGCTAAAATGAAGTAGAACAGATAAAGAAATGAAAAATATGAATGAATGTCTCTAGTTTATAGTATGGAATTATTTCCAACCAAGAGCAGTTTAAAAGAACACATCAACAACAGTTTCAGGAGATAAGCATTGTTTTCTTTCTTAAGCCTTATTTTACAGATGTAGTTTTCCAAGTAACTATTGCTTGACAGACATATGCTATGCACATTATATAGGCATTTGACAGCTGAAGATTTGTGTATATTATATGTCGTTCATCTGTGTCTTTAATTCATAGTCATTCATTTATTTATCTTTCCATGTTAATGAACAGCATTTTACTGTGGAAGATGGAAGAGCTATGCTGCTAATTGAATATCTGTGCTGATATTTTTTGGCTATGAAAATCATATTTTAGTTTAGACTAATGCCATTATTTATTTATTTACTTATTGCAATTTGATAGCTGAGGAGGTAAGCTGGTCTACTGACACTTTCCAAATACAACCCAAGCTTCAAGGATCAACAGAACAAAGCAGTAATGTATACACAGTAGTATTTTACATTTTCATGTAGTATTAATGTACATTTAAAATGGATGCTGTAGTACAGCATAGAGACTGGCACTTACAAGTACACATTTACAAAATAATTATCTGGTTACAGCAGTAGTAACATCTAGTCAAGTGGATTTAATCTATGCCAACTGAATTTAATGAAGAACAAGTAAAAAGGTATGCAAGAGAGACAGTATTGATCTGCATAATGTTTTTCTTGTATACCTAAACAATGTAAAAATGAATTCTTACACAATCTGTTCTTTCAGATATGTCATAAAGGCAGTCAGTGTTGGTTGTTTCCTTATCTTGGGAATGTCATGGCTGCAGTTAGAGAGATTCAGTTTTGTAATGACTTTTTTTTTACAACTGACTACTTTGCACTTGCATCTGACTGAAGTACAGCTGTCATCCTGGTTTTCGCTCAGTCAGTTGGACTGATCATTGACTAGCAGTTTTCATATAATTGCTGAGTATTTTTGAAGTAAAATTATCTTGAATAACATAAAAGTGAACAATAAGGTGGATCTGTTTTGTATTGGTAACGAGATTAATCTGTTTTGAAGGTCACAGTGATGTGTTTGATCAGCAGTTAGCAGCAGCCGTCATTTGAAGGATGTGAGTATTAGTCCTAGATTGCAGGGTGAATAAGGGTAGGCCACAATCAAATTTAGGAAGAAGAACACTTTTACTATTGCTTTTCTAACAATGGGGATAGAAGATGGGATATTTTGTAGCACACCTTCATTTGGGAAAGTATTTAACTGAGCACACTTTCAATATGATTAGTAAACATAAGGGAAAGATCTAATGTCATGCCTTGGTACTTTTGTTCAAAGACATTGGATGCTGAATTATTTGTGTTATCACTTACTATGGTAGTAGAAAGATATTTGTTTCTGTTGGATGGATGGTGAGTTTATTAGTAAACACTTTTTGTAAATCCAGTTGCAGATAATGGAGAAACTGTTTTGATGTTTGTGTTGTAGGCCTGAGAGGGGAATTTCTAGACTCAAGTAAAAAGAGGTTGTTTGCATAGACAACCACATTTATGGATGGGGTTCCATGTGTTGTTATTTTTTAGACAATGAAAAGAGAAGTGGATCAAGCACTGACCCTTTAGGTACTAACAGTGAGTGTGCAAGGACTGAAAACTTTATTGCCAAAATACTCTTAACAGGATCTGTCTTCTATATAACTTTTAAACCATGTTACTTTGCTCATTCTAAAGTTAAACTTGTAAAGTTTATTTTATAAATGTGCATGGCTTACAGTTTCAAATGCCTATATCATGTCAACAAACAGTCCTCCAGTATGAATGTTATTCTTAATACAGTATATCAGTGGAAGCATTTAGTGTTGTTACTGCACTAAAGACATTGTGGAAGACTGGTTGTTGGTAATTTAGCCAACCAAAACAGTTAATATGGTCTATGATTTGTTTGCACAGAATTATTTTCATATATTTTTTTGAGGGGACAGATTGAATATGGGTCTAAAGTCTCTTCAGTGTTAAAGTGAGGGGTATTTGTAAGGGCAGTACAACAGAATGTTTGAGAATTTTATGCTATGTTCTTAAGGTTAATGAAGGATTATAAAAGTGGATGGTTTACCTATAAACTTAGCAGCCATCTTTAGGAGCATGAGGTGTAGTTTGCTAAATGCAATGACTGAGGATTTGTTTATTGGTCTCATTTATAAGTTCATATTAGGCTAATTGACCTTGTGGGTAATTCTAGACCCACCTAATTACCCCATGGGAGAATCAAACCCTGCACCTTGTGCCTAGAAAGTGAACACCTTAAACACTATGCCAGCCTTCAACCTTTGCATCAATTTGCTTAATGTAAAATGGGGAGAAGAGTGATTCAAGTAGTCAAAGCCATGTGGCATCAACGTAATTTATTTGTTGCTGTTGTTGAGCTAATATGAGAAATTATCTACTACGTTTTCAATGGTTGTTAGAAGGAAGTGACTGCATTTCATAGCAAAGGTTGAGTTATCTTTAGTAGCTGCATTTGATAATGAGTCAGTAGTGTCTATAATTGTGCCTGAGTTCCATTTTATTTCTTTACAAAATTATTATGGGAAGAAGAGAGAGCATTTTGTCTTTACTTTTGCCTGAGACACGTGGTTTTAGCTGAGATGTAGCAGTCCTAGTGGCCTTCCTGTGCTTTAGATAAGTTTAATGGATGACTATATTGGTTGACTTTTGTCTAACACATTTCCTTATATTTTCTCTAAGGTGCATGAGACTTTGTTACACTGTAGTTATCCAGTGGTAAGTTTGACCCTTGAATTGTCTTCTTAATGTGGGGAAGACTGCAGGGGGAATTCAATATAGCCTACACAGATAAATTTTCCATGTAGGCATAGTGGCACGGAGCTCAAATGGAAGCAAGCAGCCATGTGATCCAGTAAACAGAGCTGAGGAGCATGCATGAGCATGCATAAGCATGCCAACATGGAAGTGTCCATGGCATATACATCAGCTCATAAGCAGGTGAAGTGCATGCAAATGGTGCTGGAGCAATCCAGCAAGCAGATAGGTAGTCCTGCAAACCCTGTGTTTGTGTCTGAAGTCTGTCTACAAGAAATTAAAATGTGAACAGAGGCTGTAAAAGACCAGTTAGAAGGTCAAAAATAGCATAGCAGGCACAGCTACATGCAAAACTATGCCCTGTGTGTCCAAACATTAATGAAAACTAATGTAATATAAATATATTTTTAAGACCTACTACATGAGCAAACATGCCACAATACAAAAAAAATATTGAAAAGTATAAAAACGGAAAATAATAAATATGTGAGAATAATGCATTATAGGGCCTTGCATGGAGTATGTACAATAGTAGATTTCTGTGGTTGCTAAGGAGGCAGGCCCTGGAATAGTGTAGTATCCAGGTTTTGTGCATGGATCTGTATACAAATGATCTTGGGTTACTGAACAGCAAAAATGGGTTACCGTGTCTGCAGATTAAATCTGTGTCACCCAAGAACTATTTTTGTGTCCAAAGGAGGGCTAGCTGACATCAAAAGGTGGTGTGTCACCACCTGTTTAAGCACATTGGAGCTCAGTGGTGCCTGTTTGCGTGGTGCCCCTCTCAGGTAAGCATGTGTCCAGTGCTGCTAAGCTTTGTTTAACTTCAGGGCACATGTTTTAGCTGGTGTGAGCTCTTCTGAGCATGCTCATTCATAGGGGTGTGTCTACTGACTGCTGAGCATTGTTTATATCTGTGGTGCGGGTTTACATGCCATGCCACAGTGCTTAGCAGAGAAAGCTACTTAAAAAAAAAGGATAGAAAATTGCCTGGAAAAGCCAGTCATGTATAAATTACTGATGACCCCTGTCATGCTTAATCTGGGCTATTAAAAACCTTCAGTGATGTACTTGCAGGTGGAATGCATCATAGTTAGCCAATCACACAGACTGCATCTACAGCAGAGCACTATAAAGTATACATACAACCTAAAATCTGAGTTTTCACCCATACTCTACACTACTGGAGTACAGACTTGGGAATTTTAACTAAGAGAATGCTAGGGGCTGCTGCAGCTCTGCTGTATCTGTATGTGCAAGATGCTGAGGTCAGTGCTGATGCTGCTGCTGACAATAGGCCTATCCTGAGAAGGAGAAGAATGTTCAGGCCTAGGGTAACCATCCATGAGCTACATGAGCTAGAGATTGTAGAGTGCTACAGGGTGGATAGGGACATACTACAAGAACTCATCAAGCTCTGCCACCCTCAGCTCAG